>NW_028327804.1:6039390-6214070 GCF_031878675.1 Megascapheus bottae | reverse complement strand
AGGGATGTGGCCAGGAGGGCTCACTACTACACAGTTGGTGGGAGTGTAAACTCTTTCAAGCACTGTAGAAAGCAGAATGGTGGTTTCTCAACAGTGGAAACTTTGGGGTCCAGACTTTGGCCTAGTGGTAGAGTGCTTGGTAGCATGCAGGAAGCCCCGGGTGTGATTCCTTGGTAACACATACATAGAAAAAGGCCAGAAATTGTGCTGAGGTTCAATAGGTAGAGCCCTAATCGTCAGGAAAATAAAGAACCCAAGGACTATTCTCAGGTCCTGAGTCTAAGCACAGACTAGGAAGAAAAAAAAAGAATAAACGTAGAGCACCCTAGGACCCAGCAATTCCAATACTTGGCATTTACCCAATCGTCCAAAAACAAGGACATACTAAAGCCACTAGTCCAGTGATATGTACTGCAGCACTATTTACCATAGGAAAGGTATGCAACCAAACCAGGTGCCCCACCCATACTTTGTCTTTGAACTAGTGTTTGGTAACAGAAGTCCTGTAGAGCAAGGTAGCATGTGTGAACTACCAGGATGTCTTTGGACTTGGGCCCTCCAGTTGGCACCTAGTATTCACCATGGCTTCATGGGGAGTTCAGCAGGCTTCACAGGGCATATTGTTGGAAAGCTAGACATCAACTTTGAAGTGTGGATTCCATAGCTCATCCCTTTCATGCCAGCCACTTTCTAAGCAAGGTTTGCAGATTGAACAGTGCAGGTCTCGGGAATAACATTCCCTAGCACAGAGCCCAGGATGGACTTTGTTAAGTCTGCCTGGAAGAAATGACTTCTTCCCTTGGCTCTCTCCCCCTGCACCATGGAAATCCCCACCCAGCACCTGTAACCCTGGCAACTGGCATGCCTTGGTGCAGTGGGAAGTCCCCACTAATGTATTTCCCTATTCTCTGAGGTCATATCCAGTTCTGCTGTGTCTATTCCCCTCCCCTATATAATCTCTCACTTCCCACTGTAAGCTCTCTTGCTTGCCCCGACTCCATCGTGGGTGGCAGGAGTCTGATCTTTCCTCATGCATTAAACCCTCTTCTCCTGAACTATGTGGAGTTTCCTTTCTGCTCACCTTACATTTGGTGCCGTGACTCATATTGTGGAGAGGGTCAAGAGTGGCTGGATCCCCTCGAGGGTCAATCCACCTTCTGCCCCCACTCACTTCAGACCGGAGAAAGGAAACTCCACTCCCGGACCTCTGCTTCTCCCATTGCTGGAGGTGCATTTGCTACAATGTTTCCTGTCTGCACCTCGTGAGTGACTCCTGCCTGCATCCCTCTTTTCTGTCTCCTTTAACCACACCTGCCTAGGGCTCTCTGCTTGTGTCTAGTTTAAGACCCCCACCCCCCAATCTCTTCTGGTGAGATTGGATTCCCCCTTCCCCCCCCCACATTTTATTTTCCCACTCAACATCCTTATTGACTCTACCCAATGACATTGTCACTGAGTCCACCCCCAGTCTCCACTGACTCCACCTCTCCCCTGGTGTCCTCACTGACTGGCCCCCCCACCCATGTCCTCACTAACTCTTCCCCTACTCCTCACTGACCACCCCCCACCCTCACAGACTTCACTTCCTCTTAGTGTTTCTTATTACAATGGGGTCTCATCAGTCTCACCCAAGCCAGGACACTCCCTTGGGATATCTTTTACCTCTTTAGATGTTCTTCTACTCAGAGACTCCATAAAGCCAAAACTGTTCATCTTTTATTGCAATTGTGTCTGGCCGAAGTATAGGCTAGAGAATTGGTCGCAGTGGCCCCCAAATGGGACTTTGGAATATAATATTCTCAGGAATTTAGACAGTTCCTGCCAATGCAATGGTAAATGGCCAGTGGTTCTATATGTTCAGGCATTCTTTGCTCTCCATGCTTGCCCTTCTCTCTACCAATCCTGTTCAACTTCCCCTATCCTACTTGCACAGAGGCATCCTGTCCCTGCCAAATTACCTAAGAGCCTGGAGTCTTCCTAAAATGAAAGTGCCTGATCCCCAACTCAATATTGAAGACTCTGCTTATTCTCCCCAAGCTGAACCTTTCCTTCCTTCTCCTCCCCCTTCATCTCCTTTTGACTCAACTCCTGCTACTCATACTCAATCTTGTACTGGTAGCACACAGCCTCCATCAGCCACCGTATATCCTCTGTGGGATGCAGCAGGGGCAGAAGGGGTCATTCGTGTGCATTCCCCCTTGTCAAAGACAGATCTTTCCCAGATTGAGAAGCAACTAGGATCATACTCCCAAGACCCCAATAATTATACCAAAGAATTTAAATACCTTGTTCAGACTTATGACCTCACCTGGCATGACTTATATACAGTCCTGTCCTCTACCCTTACCTCTGAAGAAAAGGAAATGGCTTGGGTTGCTGCCCAGGCACATGCTGATGAAACCCACCTCCTAGACAATACTTTCCCAGTAGGGGCAACGGCTGTGCCCAGGGAAGGGCCCAAATGGGATTATGAAAATAATGCCCCTGGAAGGGTTATCAGAAATAGGATGGTAACCTGCCTGGTAGCTGGCCTCCAGAAGGCAGCCCACCATGCAGTCAACTATGATAAACTAAAGGAGGTTACCCAGAGATCCACTGAAAACCCAGCTGAATTTCTTGATAGCCTTACAGTGGCACTCCAGCGTTATACTAAGCTGGACCCGGAGTCAAAAGAAGATATAGTGGTCCTTAATACCCATTTAATTTCCCAATCAGCCACTGATATTAAAAAAAAATTGGAAAAGGTTGAGGATGGCGTTCAACCCCCTCAAGGAGATCTGGTGAGCACAGCCTTTAAGGTTTTTTAACAACCGGGAGGAACAGAAAAAAGCTGATAAGGTAGCCCGTAATAGGAAAAATTGCCAGCTCCTGGCTGCTGCCCTTCGGGCTCCTGAAAGAAGAAGCACCCAACGAACACCACCCAGACCATGCTTTAAGTGTGGCAAGGAAGGCCCCTGGGCAAGAGCTTGTCCTACTCTAAAACCACCATCTGGACCCTGCCAAAATGTGGGTAGCCAGGACACTGGGGAATTGACTATCCCTCCTCGTCTCTACAGGGTGTTCCAGTCCCTCATATACCCACCACACATGGTGAGGAGTTCAACTTATCCAAGATGCTCAGCTTGGCAACAGAAGTGCGATGCTGCCCAGGGCCGCTGGATCCCACAAGCATCATGATGGAGGAGCCCAGGGTATGTCTCCCGATTGCAGGCAAGCTACTTGTATCCTTTCTTTTGGATATGGGAGCCAGTTTTTTATTGTTACCTGAGTATTGCAGCCTGTCTTTTACCTCCCAGATCTCAGTGGTGTGTGTACATGGCCTTACTTGTTCTGTAACTACCCATGTAGATTACATTAATTTCCTTTTTTACATTCTGTTCTAATTTTAACCCACTGTCCCATATCCAAGGCTCCCTCAGCCCCTTAAAGCCCTTTTCCTTCTCCCCCAATTTTGACTGAGGATAGACTCTTTCTTGAGACCCTTAATCTGTCTGGTTTACATCCTAAGTGGACAGGCCCTCATCAGGTCCCGCTGATCGCTCCCATTGCAGTTTAGATCAAAGGACAGCCACAGTGTTTTCTTCTCTCAAGAGTGAAAAAAAGGCTCCTGATCTTGCCCCTTCTATGATGCCAAGGTATCTCGCAGCCCTGAAGAAGATGGCACCCCGCCTCTTAAGACTTCTTTTAAATTTCATCCAAGGACACACATGCACGTTCACTACCATGGAACTTTTACTGCTCCTTCTGGAAAGACAGCATCCCCATGTTCTACCCTCAATGTCGAAGCAGCTTGTCACCAGGAACTACCAGAAACGGTCAGCGCCCTTTACAACTATCAGAAGGGGGGAATGTTAAATCTGCCTGGAAAAAAATGACCTCTTCCCTTGGATCTCTCCCCCTGCACCCAGGAAATCCCCACCCAGCACCAGTAACCCTGGCAACTGGCATGTTGAGGCAGTGGGAGGTCCCCACTGAAGTACTTCCCCATTCTCTGAGGTCATATCCACTTCCACTGTGTCTATTCCCCACTCCCTATATAATCCCTCACTTCCCGGCCTAAGCTTTCGTGCTTGCCCGGACTCCATCTTGGGTTTCAGGAGTATGCTCTTTCCTCACACAATAAATGCTCTTCTCCTGAACTGCGTGGAGTTTCCTTTCGACTGACCTTACAGACTTAAATTTTTAAATGTACAGTAAAGTGTTTGGATAAGAATCTGCATATAGGGAGCATTACTGATGTGGGAATATTGTGTTGACCAGAGCGATCTGGCAAAGCTTCTTCAAGAATTTGAATAGGCTTTGAATGGCAAGTGCATTTCTACTGGAGTCTAGAGAAATGAGATGTGATTAAAGTGAAACACAAGAAGGATGGGCTTGGAAAGGGTAGCATGAGCACAGCATTATGATAGCACCATCTTGGCCAATGAAATTGGTGACTGATCAGAGGATCTTCAGATTGCTAAAGACTTTATAATGCCTAGGTTCAGGATACAAGGAATCATGGAACATTTTTAAGAAATGACCCAGGAGTCTTGTGATAGATGGCATACAAGAAAGAATGTGATGACCTCAGAACGCCACTCAGAAGATGAACAGGCCCTGGAGAGGGCACTGGCTGGAGAGGACTTCACACGCTCCAAGGTGGCCAGTCACCGGGTGACCTTTTATACACTCCCCTTTCACCAGCGATTGTGTTTCTCAATCCTCTGAGAAAAGAAACTGCACCTGTCAAAACTGCAGCAAGTCCCACAATGGCCCCAAACTAGACAGCACAGAGTTCCATGGTGCTGGGACCTTAGGAGCAGACTCCACCCACTCTGACTGAATCCCCAGATTCTGGCCACATCTGCTGTTCCTTCCTGTTTCTCACTGACCAATGGGATCAGAGAATTGGGGCCACGATCACATTCCACGCTGCCTAGCAACACTGGTGTGGTCTCTGTAGGCTTACACCACTACCAGCAGCTGATGAAGCTAGAGGTGGCTTAGTGGTAGCCAGAGAATCCAGGTGATTTGGCGATATAGCAAGAAGACATAAATACTTTTTGGTGAGTGGGAACGTACAGGAGGCTTCAAAGAGCCTGGAAATGTGGCCCATCCATCTTTCCCATCCCAGAGCTGGCAGGTCACAAAGAACAAGGCCAAGAAATAAACGATGGCAGGAACAGGAACAGTACAACTGTGCTAATGAACCTGAAGAATTCAAGAGCAATAGGAAAAAGAAAAGGGGAGGCAAGCCCAATCCCAACACGAACACCACTGGGCTCTGTAATCCACGTGAGGGTGCAGCCAGAGACCATGCTGACCCTCAGCCTCGCCTGCCTTCGGGCACAGTTGGGGCAGCCAGGGTCAAGAGGGCCCCTGGTCCCAAGAAAAAAGAGGATCTGGCGAAGAGCTACCAATGCCTGTTGCTGGCCCTGGACTGGAGCAAAGAAAGAGAGCAACACCTCTTCAATGAAATCCACCAACTGAAGCAGCTAAAGCAAAACCTGCAGGAGCAAAAGCAGGAAGAAAAGGAGAAGATGGCCCAGGTGCAAGAAACACTGAAAGCAGAGTTAGAAGACCACAAGGTAGCCATGCAGATGTTGCTTTCACAGAAAGGCCACTTACAATCTGCCCTGGCCCACATGGAAAAGGAAGCCAAATGAAGTCAAGTGGAGCATGAAGATCTGACAAGCCGCCTGCAAGCTTCTCAGCAGTGCAGCTTAGACCTGGAGATGGCCTTGTCTGCAATCACCACCACACAAAAGGACACTGAGCAGAAGAACAGACAGCTCATCCAAGGTCTGGGTGATGTGAAGCTGCAGCTCAAGATAAAGAGCAGAAGGTGGGACAACCTGCAGGAGCTGAATGCAGCCTTGCAGGGGAAGCTGGATGTGCTGTGGACCCAAAAGTCCAACATGAAATTTAGAATGGAAAAAATCCAACAAGCACTAGGGGAGTGGGCAGTGCTGAAAAGCGGACTACAGAATGTACAAAGTGTGGTGAGCACATTGAGGTTGGGGAGGGACAAGTGTGTGGAGAACCTGAGGGTGGAGAGGTCCACGTTGACGGAGAAGGTGCAGCGGCTCTCACAGGAGATGAACCAACTCACAGACGAGTGGGAGGAAAACCTGTGGCAGATGGTGGATGTAGAGAAGAAGCTGGGAGAAACAGAGAAGAAGCTGTCAGAGGGGCAGTGCCCTGCAGGACCATCTCAGGCTGAGCAGCAGCACCAGGCCCAGGCCTGCCAGATGAAGGAGGACTTCAAGAACCTGGAGCCACAACTCTAAACGCAGACTCAGGAAAACCAGAGCCTCAGTCTCCAGAACCTGGAGCAGCAGGAACGACTGCTGATACTGCATCAGAAGATGGATGATTGGGGTCGGCATGACGAGGCTCAGCCCAACTTCCCTGACACCCAGGGATGCACAGCCCTGTCTACCAGAGAGCTGAAAGAGCAGCTGGAACAGCTGCAGGAAGCTGTCCACAGGCTGAGAACTGAGAAGGTCCAGCTCACCAGCCTCCTGAACTCAGAGCAACGTGAAAAGAAACATCTCCAGGAGAAGCTGGAGCAGTGAGACATGGAGTTTGGAGAGTGGAAGGAGGTGGCTGAAGGAAGTTGGCAAGCATCCCAGAGTCTACAGGAGCTCAATGCCCAGTACCTGTCCCAGGTAGAGGAACTCAGAGGCACCTGTGAAGATGACAGGACCTCCATTCAGCAGCTGAGTGCAGAGAAGGAGGAGCTGCAGCAGCAAATGATGAGGCAAACCCAGCTGCTGGAGCAGCAAGAGTAGGACCTGAACTTGACCCAGTGTCTGGAAGCCAATAAGGATGAGAAGGAGCAAGTCCAGGCCCAGCTGAGTTTCCTGGCTTTCCCCAGAGAAGACAGAGAAGGGGACCAGGAAGAAGGAACGGCTTAGGCTGCAACACCAGTGGCCGTGACCATCCCACACACTGTGGACAACCCACAAGTCACGCAGGCCCTTTTGTTAAAGCATAATCAGATCCTGAGGTGACCAAAGGGAAACTCAGCCAGGAGCTGCAGGAGCAGCATGCCCACTGCCAGTGCCTGGATAACCTGGCACCCCAGTACCAGACCAAGTTGGAGCAGCAGGCCCTGTTCCCAGAGAGCAGAAACCCTGGTCCATCAGGGGACATAAAGCAGGACATGTGGGTTTCCAAGAAGAAGATGAAAACCTACTTCCTGTAGGCCGTGCCTGAGCAGGAGGAGCACTAGAGTCCAGTGGGGGACCTCCAGCGCTGATGCACCCAGCTGTCCAAACCCATCAGCGCCCTGGACGACCCCATAGTTCTGTGCAAGAACAGATGGATGTCCTGGACCAGCACGTAAGGAGAAAGATAAGTGTGTCAAGCAGATGACCCAGGAGAAGGTGAAGAAGAAGAAGGAGCTACAGGAACTGCTGGTGCTGCTTGTGGGGGAAGGCATGGAGTGCCAGGGCCAGATGCTAGCACTCCCCGAGACCCCTGCTGTTGAGGCCACTTCACACCTGCCAGGCCCTTCCACCACTGAAGAGAGCAAGGATCAGAATATCTTTGCAGATGCCCAACTCCAAGAGAGTGTTGCAGCCTGCCCAGGTAGAGGTGGGGGGGCCTTGTCACCTAAACGCATCCACCACAGAGCCCACTGTGATGCAGATGCCTGATACCTAGACCCCTGAAGAGCTTTCTGGCCTAGGCCAGAAGCAATCCCGGTTGGCTCCTTTTTTCTCCAGGCTGAGGAAAATGATGTGCTGCCGATAACGACTTTCAAAAGACTTGTTAGCCACCATGACAATCTCTTAAGCCTGGACCTGAGGTGTCAGAACTGGACTTCAACCACATAGGCCAGATACTGTGGGAGCTGGCCCTAACTCAAAGTCATCTAAACAGCACTGCTTGTCGAACATGCAATGTCATGGTGTAATATTCTAGTACTATATGGTATCCGGGATCTTATTTTAGTTAGGAATTCCAGGTTATCATACCCATTGTTATTTTCTGACATTATCATGCTGACTTACGGAGTAGTTTCCAGAATTTAGGGGATGGGAAAAATTCATTTCCTCAGATGACTTATTTTCTGAAGTTTATAGGTTGGTGCATTTGTGAGCTTTAAAATTGTACTCTATCAGGAACACTCAATTTTCTCATTTGTATTTTCACACACCACAATCTTTGCACACTCTGGTGAAATAAACACTACAAATTGAAATGTTTATTAAATCTGACAGTTTGTAAAAAGATATTGATAGAACATCCCGTAGGGGTAAAACATAGACCAAGGAAATGCAGAAAGGAAATGTAGACTATTCTATACAATTATAGGACACCTATAGTGACAATATCAGACATCTCAATATCAGAAATCTACCAGCATGAGTAAAAGCCAAGAAAGGAGCTACCAGAAATCCAGAAACCAAAAGGGAAAATCAGATCTCATATAACCCAGAGATTTATTTCCTTAGACATCTTGAAATTATCATGTAATGCCTAATAGTTGAAAGCCAGCTTAGGTAGAAATGGCCTTCAGATGCTTATCTGTATCTGAACAGCAAAATGCTAAAAAAAAAAAAAGTAGATCAAGTCACTGAATGCCATCTTTAAGTGAAAAAGGTAAAGGAGAATGTTCTTTTGCTAATTCTAAGACATTGATGAACTTTCGAATATACAGCTAATGGATTATTGTGTGAGAAGAAAATAGAACCACCAAGCATCAACCATCTGGTGGCCATTCAGGGACCAAATGGTAAGTAAGGAGCAGCCCTAATCAGAAGCTTTTCTCAAGGTAGATGAGACCTTACAAAGAAATTCAGTACACAGGGTCATAGCCCCCTCTTCTGTACTTGTCTTTGGGAATAGCCCTGTTTTTCTCCCTCTTTACACCTTAACTACCAACTTGAGCATATATACATACATATATATATATATATATATATATATATATATATATATATACACATACCAGTTTCTTCACTACTATCATTTTGGAGCTAATAGTTTTTTGTTGGTTGAAGGAATGCTTTCAGAGGTACTGTCCAGTGCATTTCCATATGAATCAGTGCCATACTCTCCTATCATCCTGATCAACAGAACTGTCTGTAAACGTTACCAAAAATACCTGCCGTGCAAGAATACTGTTACAAATTCTCTCTCTGATTCACTATAGAGTTATATAGATACCTTCCACCTCCATTTCCTGCGTAATGCCTGTCCTCTGGGGAAAAACATTCTTTTACTCGAAAAAGGACAATCTTCAATACCCGTAGATGATAAAGCTTAATAAACATAATCCTGATTTGATTTTTTTTAATGCTCCCATCTTGTCTTGTTCTCTAGAGTCTAGGGAAGTATGACGTGAGAGGGGGCTGCAGTTCTGCCTCCTTCCCTCCCCACATTACATCTGGTCTTCCTTCTCTTGTATTGGCTGCAGCCATTTAAAGGGTGACCCTGGATGATGGCGCTATGACACAGTCCAGTTGGACACAGACACAAATGGCATGACCACTGGATCTGGTAAGTTTGGAAGGACAAATCCCAGAAGACTTTGACAGACCACTTCTCTCCTCTCCCTTGCTTGCTTGTGTTCCTGAGACATTCGTACAATGTGCTGAGAATGTAACATCCTGAGACAAGAAGGGATGGGCCAGAATTCTGACCTAGTTGCCTATACCCGTTAAAAGTTGTGCTCTGACGTTTCTGCTTCCTCGGGTGTAAGAGTCAGAGCAGACAATTTACAGTCCGTCAGTTATGGGGGAAATGGGGCATTGGGATGGAGATTCTATCCATCCCAGGAAGCTTACTTCATTTGGTGGGACTGGTTCACAACGAATCCTAGGCCAGTTTTCCCAGGCTGCCTGTTGGTAAGTAATAACTTCTTTTACATAATTATGTGCATGGGTGTTATGGCTCACTGAACTGAGACAAATTGATACCCAGTGACCACTAACGAGCTTGGGCGTCTTCAGGGTGGTATGGCCATAGACTCCAGTGCCCATTGAATTGCTTCGCATATTTACTTCATCTCATTGTCAAATTTTAGCTGCTAAAAATAACAGTGCAGTTTCTCTGTCATCTGTTCTTTTTCTGCTTCCCCTACCCAACACAAACCATTATATATGCATCTCACAGGTTTTTAGTCTACCTTTTTACTGACCTTGCATCATACTAGAAGACATTTATCATTCCACCCTTCTCTGGAATGTTGGGTGAAGAATTTCTCCCTTTCCAACCTTCCTGTTTGTCTCATGCTCTCTCAACCCTAGGCCTCCTGAAGATCTTCACAGCTTGGGGTAAGTTGTTTGTCTTGAGCCCACTCATTCCATTCTTCTCAGCACATTTGATTTGCCTAAAATAGCTTTTTATTTGAATAGCAAGACATACAAGAAATTCTCCTTGTCCAAGAACAGCTTCAATCTTTAGCTCATTTGAAAAGAAATGCCAGATATTCTTTTAATTGTCAAAAATTTGCTGCTGGATACACTAACGTTGTCTACTTTTAAAAGCCTCCTTTAGTCATTATCTATGCCTTTCTCCTCTTCCTTTAAGGAAATGGTTCTTTACTAAATTAAGTCATTTTGCAAATACAGTAACACTGATTGGTAGAAGTGACTTAGGAATGTATCTCTGACCTAACCAGAATGGATATTCAAAAGCCTTGCTTTGAAACTTATTGTCCATTTCTTCCCTGAAATATATTTATATAAGATGGGAATGATGATGCATGCTATATAATCTAGTACTCATTAGGCTAACGTAAGAGGAACACAAAAAATCAGCATGGGGTTAGAAAGAAGGAAGGGAGAAGAGAAGAAAGAACACTTTCCTTGCTATTGAAAAAAAGTATGCCAGTCCTGGGGCTTCAAGCTCTTGCTCAGCTTTTGTTACTTAAGATTGGTACTCTGCCACTTGAGACAAACTTCCACTTCCTGCTTTTTACTGGTTAATCTCTCAGCTATGTCTTCCTCGGCTGATCCTCCTATCTCAGCCCCTGGAGTTACTGGGATTAAGGGTATGTTGTGAACAAAATAATATTGTGCATATTTATAAGGTTTACTGTACTGATTCTTCTATAGGTAAAGATCAAATCAACACAATTACAATATCCATCATCTTAAGTGGTTATCTTTCTTCATAGCGAATATTTTGAAATCTTAATTGGTTGAGATATAAAATCATTTTGACTGGCCCTACCCAAAAGAAAAAAATACATAGTCTATCTTTTTGTTACCTTAAGGATAGTTAAAACATACTCAATCTACTCTCAGCAATGCTCTCCAAGTCGCATCTAGGTTGACATGCCTATGAATGTCTTGCGTTCAGCCCCCTGCCCTCAAGTAAGCACCAAGAGAAACGAATAACTATTTTTATTAGCCACTTTCTTGCTAATCTATTTATTCCTGACTACAAAAAAATCCTGTAAGGGTTACACTTCCAAATCCTTTCTAAATTTCTATCCAGTTCTCTTCTCAAATTGTACAGTCCTGGGGCTTGAACTCAGGGCCTGAGCACTGTCCTTGGGCTTACTCAAGGTTAGAGCTCTACCACTTGAGCCACAGCACCATTTCTGGATTTTTCTTTTTCTATGTGTGTGGTATCAGTAGCAAGGAAAGGAACTTGTGTCTTCTTGCTTGCTAGGCAGGCACTCTACCGCTAGGCCAAACTCTCAGCCCCTGTATATCATCTTTATAACGACAATTAAAATGCATGAAAAGGAACAAAAACAAAAATAAAAAAACATCTAACAAACTGATATAGCAAATTCTAAGAGTCTACTAAAAACATAATATAACATTATATATATTCAGCAATAAAGGAAGCAAAATGGGCTTTCAATAGTACTTAGCTATTCACCAGCCTTCGCCTAAGTAATGCTCACTAGATAATTGCAAAAATATGTAACAGGAGCAACATGTGATTCAGAGGAGAACCAATGGCATTAAAATTAACAGCTACTTATGAAGAATCTAAAATCATCTCCCTGTTAGTAAATGACTTCTTGGCTTAATGCTGATGCTTCGTAATTACTCCAAAGAAGCTCTTTCCCCTTTGACTTTCAGAATTATTGCCCAAATCTTTCATAATTGTTGTTTGCGGAGGTCTCTTTACACTTGACGTCATAACAAAATTACTGACTACCATGAAACAACATATATGCATGTAATACCATGCTGAAATTTGGGGATGGAGCATGCATTACATATGTGAATAAAATATAGTCATATGATTAACAGAAAATCTAACTCTTTCCTATTTACTATACAAGGCTTTAAAAGAACACCTATCCTATTCTTGTTTTAGGCTTCTCTCCCTACATATTGCTGCTGTGATTTGATTATTGTTTGTCCCCTCTGAAATTCATGGTGAAGTTGAACCTTCACTGAGAAGTATTAGTAGGCAGAAACAACCCTATTGTAGTTTCAAAGTTGGGACCTTTGGGAATTACTTAGTATTGGATAAGATCATCACATTGATTCGCAATGATTCCCTATGGGGGATTTCTAAGAAAAGCAAGAGATAAAGAAACAGAAACAGAAACTACAGAGCATATGAGCACACTTGAGTGTACATACACATTGAAGAGAATTATCTATAAGCCATGGAGAGAGTCCTGGAACAGGTCTTACCCTGTGGACTCAGCAAAATCCAGCCCTGCTGATATCCAGATCTCAGACTTCTAGTTTCAACTACCAGGAGAATAATAACTAACTGAGCTGGGCACAGTGGCTCATGCCTATAATCCTAGCTAATCAGGAGGTTGAGATTTGAGGATCGCACTTCAAAGCCAGCCTGGACACACTAGAGACTCTTATCTCCAATTAACCACTAGAAAATGGGAAGTGGTGCTGTGGCTCAAAAGGTAGGGCTATAGCCTTGAGCTGAAGAGCTCAGGGACAATGCCCAGGCCCAGAGCCCAAACCCCACGAGTGACAAAAAAAGTCTTTTACTTTATCCAACTCCTGTTCAAGTAAATATAGGCACCAAAAGAAGTGTGTAGAGAGTTTTAAAGATGCCAAAAGGACAGATTGTAAAAAAGCAGGAAATATGAAAGTTCATTAGGAGACTATGTGGAAGCCAAAGGTTACCTAATAGTACAGTTGCCACAAACACGTGGTAAAGGAAAGGATTAATGTTAGGTCCTGCTGAACCGTACAGAAGGTGTAAATGAAAGACAATTACCTCACCATTCCTAAGTTCAAAAAAGAAATAAATGAAAAGGCACTGAAACAGATGAACTTTATAAAAAAATCTGCCATAATCAAAGTATATGAGGGTATTTTGTTAAAATAATTACTTCTAACATTTGAACATAAATGACATTTAAGTCTTTGAAACTCATATTGGCAAATTCCAACATCCCATAATACTTTGCTTTGCTCTTTGAAAAATCATGCAAAATGAAGAAGAATGTAACAGAGGGTACAAAGTTCAGAGGAAAGAACTTCAAAATATTAACCAAATCATTGATCAAGATATACATTTCTGTGTCAGTTTTTATAATCATCAAATGCCTTCTCATAAATAATGATATGTAAATTACAACCTGAAAAAAGTCAGTGATAAAATTTGGCCTATTGTTTCTCATTTACAAAGTAGAAAATACATGGGTTATAGCTATATAATTATCTGAGACACTCAGGTTGAACTTTGTATCTGCCTGGATAAGACTAACAAGAGGTGACACAAGAAAGAGCATAAAAAATGCAAGTTTAACTTGTTTTTGCTCTGGTCATCTTCATTCCACTATAATACCTATCAGAGCAGTACAATCCTCCATCTAATGTCTCATGGAAGAAAATACAACTATCATTTATTGTGGATTTAACCATCCATTGAAATTTCAGGCTAAGGATCAACTCTGCTTGTTTCCTTGCTGGTTGAGTTAATTATTTTTCTCTAAGTGCATTCTTCCTCAAGGTTTGCTCTTATTTTTATTAGTTTAAATTCTAAAAGAAAAGAGACAGAACCTACATAGGTGATGAATAAGGTTAAGGACACAAGGTCTAACAAGTTGTGTCAGATGTTACTGCTGGGTGATATATTCATAAATTGTAGTAAAGCTCGTAGGAAGGAAAGAGGCATCCTGGAGCAGTTGGCAGGACAATAGACAGTCTAAATTACATCACTCATTTGGTCGTTCTAACATATGACAGTGATTAGCTCTCCAAAAACAAATGCAAGACTAACTAGTACTGTCATAAAAAAGAAGCTCACATTCTTAAGATTTCAATCCTAGTTGCTGTGAATTCCAATACAATAAATAATAATATTAATGATGATGATAATAATGTAAATTGTTATATAACATAATAATATGAACTTGTTAAAGATTATTGATTTCATTTAATAATAACCAAAATGCTAAATATTCTTATTTTGGGCCCTTTGCAACTTTAAGGTGATCTCCAGAAACTCAGTTGGACAATTTATTCATGTTACCTAGCAGCAAAATTCTGGAATATCTGAGTCCGCAAATAATTGTTTTCAGAATGAAGGATATAAATGCTCTAGGTTAATAAGCTGGTCTTTGCTCCAAGCATATAAACATATCTCTGTTTCTGTCATTATCCCACTAATTTCAATTTTACTACTCCAAAACAGAGGAGGAAGCTCCTATAATCTTTGGAAGACCTAATGTCTCTCTTATTCTACACTTTTTTTTAAAAAATAAGTACCCCAAGCTAGAAAGAAAGAGAGAACCTCAAAGAGAGCAAGGAATAATATACTATCATGAGTAATCATCACTGGAAATCTGCTATCATACTTAGGTAAAACTCTTTATCTAGATGTGAGCTCTAGGAGTGGGCTTCTTTTACATTCTCAGGTCCTCTGAATACTGCACGACAGTAAAATGCCTTGGAATAACAATATTTTTTTTAAATCTTTGCAAGTGGGCTGGGGATTTAGCTCAGTGGAAGAGTCCTTGCCTGGCAAATGCAAGACCCTGAGTTCAGTCCTCAGCTCTGGAAAAAAAATCGTTGTAAGAACTGTGTTAATCAGTTTTACATTGCTGTCAAAAAGCAAGTGCTGAGACAATCACTTATAAAAGGAAAGGTTTATTTTGTAAGTTTCAGCCCTGTTTTGTTGACCCATTAATTCTGGGTCTTTTGGTGAAGCCACACATAATGGCAGAAAAATGTGGCAAAGGAAACCCATCCACTTCAGGGCTGAGATTTTAGAAATAGAAGAAGTAGAGTGCCTAGAGTCCCAATACTCTCTTCAACCTCCAATAAGCTTCCTTCACTAGGCCTCACCTCCTAGGGATTATAATACCTCTAGCACGGGCTCAATACATGGGCCTATAAGGAACATTCTGATACAAATGATAGTAAGAACCATACGTAAATTCCTTACTGCCAATCTTTAGGTCTATCTTTATTCATATCACATCAGGCTGTCCTAAGTGTACTGCCCTTCTGTCCCTTGGATTGAAACCCACCTAAGTTAGCCTTTACCTCTCTGATCTCACTTCTCTCACCCTAAATCCTTTTTAAAACATCTAACATGCCTTGCAGAATATAATCATTTTGTGTGTGTGCGTATGTGTGTGTGTGTATGCGTGTGTGTGTGTGTGTGTGTGTGTGTGTGTGTTTGTGCATGCTGGGGTTAAAGTCTAGGCCTCTCACTCTTGCTTCTCATCTTTTTCACTCAAGGTTGACATTCTGCATGAGCTACTTCCATTTCTAGCTTTCTGCTGATTAACTGGAGAGAAGAATCTCTCAGGATGTCTTATAACCTTGATCCTCAGATCTCATCCTCCTGAGTCACTAGGACTTACATGTGTTAGCCACCAGCACATGACTCAGAATGTCACTGTTGTAACTAGTATTCATTTGCCTTTTTCAAGATTTCATTATTCCAGTATTTCTTTGTGAAATAATTTTTTTTATCCTGTGCAGGTGCTTGCAATATACTTACTGCACACCTGTCTCCAGTGGTCCAGAAACAACTGAGACAGGATCAATCAAAACAATTAAACAGCATTTCTCCCTATCGAGACAGTTTTACTTTCCAAGATTTCATAAACCTATAATGCAAAAACCTAAGTGGAAAATCCCAGAAATAGATCACTAATAAAGCTAAGTCTTAAATTATAGCATTCTGATTAGCTTCATTAAATGTCGCCATTATGCTCCTTTCCTAGAACCTGAATCACACATTTGACCATGGTATCAACCCCACATACACCATAACCTATGTAGGAACACATTGGTTACTTGGTACCCTGATATTTACCAGGTACACTGTCATAGTGGTGGGGTGATTGTGTTCAGTAACCCTTATTGAGGAGTCCAATGCCTCATTATAATGCCTATATATTCACTTCATTTCAACTCATTATGGAGGCATACCATTAAATGAAGAAGGGTGTATACAATATAGTCAGGTTACACCAAATACAGATACCATGGACCAGAAATATTGTAGGCAGAAAATTCATCTTTAATGAATATGAACACTTTTTTCTTTTTTTAGCTCTCTAAACCACAGTTCAATAACTATACAGCATTTGCATTGTATTAAGTATAGCATGCAACCTAGAAATAAAGTGCATTGGCGCCTCTATGAAATTGGAGCATCTATGGATGTTTATGTTCTCAAAGGATTCAGGAAACAATCCTCTATAAATATTGAGGAACAAAAAAGAGAGACAGTCAGACTGAAAACAGACACAGTGGCAGAAGCAGAAGCAGAGGCAAGACAGAATAAGAGACCACATTCTTACAGCTCTTACCGCAATATAATTATAATGATTATATTTTTAGGTGCTGGGGTTAATATCTTACTATTATAAATTAGGCTTTGTTTTAGGTAGTTATATATAGGAAAACACAGTATGTACAGAAAATGTTTGCGACTACCTAAGGTCTCAAGTATCAACTGGGGGTCTTGGAAAGTGTCATGGCAGATCAAGGGATACTACTCTATTCCATAATCCTCTTCTTATCATCTATTTCCTCCACCACTTATGGTGAATGATGGTCCTTACTTGTGTCTTGTCAACTTACAATGAAATGCAAGATATTCTGGACCTCTTCCCAAAGACAATCCCCTTTCCACTGGACTCAGCATTGAAGATATGGACCTAGTATCGACAGTCATCTTGCCAACCCATGACACCTGAGAATGAGGCCACAGTGAATGATTCGGAGCAGAAATATGGTGTAAAGTCATGATGAGATCTCTATACTACCACTTTTATCCTGTTGTCTTGAGTGACACTGTACATACTCTGAGAAGTTCCTGGCTATTTCAAAATAGTTTCAATAGAGTCTAACATACTTCTAATACTGCTCTAACAAACGAGGAAGAGAGATTTTATATAGAGATTCCCTTCTTCAATACTCGTTTGTTAAACATGTCATTTGAAATATGATGTAAAAATCAATATTAATAAATTCTTTAATAAAAAATAGATCTAAAATATAAGATTGCCACCATAAAAAGGAAGGGAGAGAGAAATCTGCGTAAGTAATAAATACGTCTTGTTCCACATTTTGTTCATACTACCAAACGAGGAAGTATATAATCTGGAAGGTATATATTGTTTTTCCTTTCCGGTGGCTCAAGGATTTTAACAAACTTTGTCTGTCCCTACACACAGTGTACTTTTTCATATGCAGTTCAACTGAAGATTTAAGAAAGTTTCTTTTAAAGAAAGTTTTTGAAGGTCTCCTTGTATGACTGTGTTGCATGAACTATGGTCAGAGGAAAAGAGAGATTATGATTCAAGGGTCTGTATCAGATTGATACATTTCCTGGGGAAAATGTTCTACTGTAGTGGGATTTGAGCACAACTCAGAGGAATGCCCCAAGTGCTACTACAATGAACATGACTCACATTTTCCTCAGCAACAGGATGCCAGGCTCTGGTCTTCACAAGGTGTCATAAAATTGATGGGGGTTACAGAGACTTCCTAATGCCAGTATGAAAATGTATAAACCTTTATATTATATTCTTATAAAAATTTACCCTGTTTAAACAAAGCCTTCTGATTTCTGAGCCTCATTGTAATTTCCACTGAAGCAAGTGAGAGTAAGGACCTGTTGGTCCCCATGCCTGGAACCAGAGAAGGACCTCAGGGAACCATCGTGACCTCAGATACATTACATTGTAGGCATCCTGATATCCAAGCATGATTCGGGCTAAAGGATTCCTTCCTCCTCTAGCCTGGCACTGGAGAAGTGGTAGAGATAGCCACCTGACTGGAAGGGGCCATGGAGATCACTCACTGAGGAGAACGTCTTGGTGGAGACCTGAATCCATCAATGGCCATAGGCCAACTGGGACAATGTGGATGTAGGGAGCATCGAGTGGGAACATTGATGCTTCAGGTCCCCAGGTTCCCCTTGTGTATGGAAAGAGCTGAGAGGTCATCAATGGATCCCTGGGTGTCATCGACTCGAGAAGACATTCCTCCAAGAGGACATCCAAGCAACCAGGCTCAGAAGTCCTGTCTGCAAGCTACCAGTGGCTCAGCTAGTTCTGCCTCTCCACTCTCCAGTCTAGGGAAGTTTTTGCTAATCTTAGGGAAATCCCAGTTCTCCTCTGAGCTTCTAATTATTCCTTTCATCCCTCAAATACTCATAGACCTCTAAAGACTTAGAATTTTGGAACACAATTCTGGGGAAGCTTTCTACATTAACACTTCTCTTCCCGGAGGTGATGAGCTCAGAATTGTCCATCTGTTCCAATGGGGAGAGGAAGGTTGCAAAAGAAACAGAAAATAAGCAATTATATTGGTATATTATTACAACTATATTACCCCACCACCTGCATGTGGTGGGTGGCCTTTAAAATAGCCCTCTATGATTCTTGCCTCCTCACACTCATCCCTTTTTTAATCCTCTTTCTTTATGTGTAGGCTGAATTAGTGACTCATTTGTGACAAATAGAAAGTGCAAAAAGTGATAAGATGTCATGTCCATCATTTTGTTACAAAATGACTATGATTTCCCTTTTGGGTAACATCTTTCCCTCTCATTCTGAGAAGCCAACTGTCATGAGCTCTACTTTGAATAGGTTTACATAGCAATGAACTAAATGATGTATTTGTAGCCAGTGAGGTTCTGAGGGCTATGTAGATCAATATGTACCCATGACATACAAACTCTCAGCTTAATTTTAATTATGTTCTAAAATGTATATGTCTGTGATAGCATATATGGATTCCTGTCTTGAATACTTGTTTGTTATACATGACATTTGAAATATGATGTAAAAAGTCAATGATAATGAAATCTTTTAAAATAAAAAATGAATTGAAATAATTACGGTTCTTACTGGTACCTTCATGGCAGAATTGTGTGAGACCCAATAAGCCACACGTATCCAGTAAGCCATACAGAGCTTCTAGAATTATGCAAACTATAAAAACCATGTTTGCTATTGTAAACCATTGACTTTCAGAGCAATTTATTACAGAGTAATAGGTTATTAATAAGGTGGAGATCAGAACGAATATTAAACCAATACTATATTGCAAAAACAAGGATTGGGATGTAGCTCAGTGGCCAAGTACTTCCCTACCACGTGCAACATTCTGGGCTCAATAACCAGTACCAAAAGTGAAGAGTAAAATTAAATAAATAAAACACAAGTGACATAAAAACTGTAACAATTTGAGCATCTAAATAATATTGTAATAGATTATTGGATTATGGTAAATGTATTATATTATAAATATGCATACATTGATAGTGGCAAATTAACAACAGAAAGAAAGAGAAAGGAAACAACAAAAGGAGAAAGGCAGGAAGATAAATATGATTTTTTGCAGAAAATGTCCATATATTATGCATGAGTATGCATGCATACACATGCTGAGCATGTGGCCGGGAGTTTGGCCTAGTGGTAGAGTGCTTGCTTAGCATGCATGA
This sequence comes from Megascapheus bottae, assembly GCF_031878675.1. Lineage (NCBI taxonomy): Eukaryota > Metazoa > Chordata > Mammalia > Rodentia > Geomyidae > Megascapheus > Megascapheus bottae. The sequence continues at coordinate 6,194,210 of NW_028327804.1, read as the reverse complement.
AGACCCGAGTTCGATTCCTTGCTACCACATACATAGAAAAAATCTGGAAGTGGTGCTGATGCTCAAGTGGTAGAATTCTAGCATTGAGAAAGTCCAAGGACCGTGCTCAGGCCCTGAGCTAAAGCCCAGGACTGGCAAAAAAAATTCAGAGAAAGTACCCAGGCCTTAAGTGCAAACTCCAGAACCAGCACACACACATACAAAAAATGAAAACTGAAAGTTTAATAATTTCGTATTTTACTGAATATCAGCGGTACTTAGAGTTGGTTTTGAGCAATGGAGTATAAAAAGAGTAGATAGTACCTTAACAATGGATAAACTTGAAAACATGCTCTTATTTCAGTAATTGAAATTAAGATCGCCGATGATAAATCACGGAAATCATCCTTTACTTTGGTATGGTAACAAGGACACTTTCTGGTATTTGTCTCCCTAATTCAATTCCAATGTAATTATGAATAAAGGGACAGAGGAAACTAGGGTCACTGTGCAATGTACCTCAAGACTATCAATGCCGTGACAAACAGAAAGCCTGTGAAACTCACTAATGGAGACTATAGTCGATGACAAACAAGCACTGGGGGATTCCTTGAAATAGATCCAAGTACCAAAGAAGGACATCAGTAGAAAGACCACTCCCTCCCCTCTCCAAGTATTCCTCCCCTACATGTGTCTAATGTGGATGCTTGCTCTTTTCTTTAAGGTTCTCTGGGATAATTCAGAATATTCACATTCTGAGATTCTTACCCTATTTACATTCACAAAAAATATTTTTTTAAAAATTTTTTCTTGTAATTAGTAAGAGGGTTACATGATATTTGCCAGATAAAAGGTGCATTAATTCACATACATTGATATCCTTTCACATGTCTTGGTACCCATTACCCTCCCCCCCACCCCCCCACCCGTCTTGGTTTTCCCCCCTTCCCTATCAAATTTCAAATAACCAAATACAAATAAATTTAATATATCAGATAACAAAATGAATTACTATAACAATATGAGATAACCAAGGGACAGCAAAGGAGATGAGAGACAACATAGCACATTAAGGACAACAATCATTCATTATATGGCTTTATGCCTTTTTTTTCAATATCCTGGAGGTCATTTCAAATAGCTTCATACTATATGGCCTTATGTATCAAGATTTTGCTCTATTGCAGATCTCTGCTAGTAGAGCCCAAGGTTTCTACTGATTATAACGAATGAGGGAAACCATTGAGCCTAAGTTCCTTTGAGTCTGGCTTACTTCACTTAATATGATTTTTTCTAAGTCTTTCCATTTCCTAACAAATGGGGCGATGTCATTCTTTCTGACAGCAGCATAGAATTCCACTGTGTACAAATACCACAACTTGTTGATCCACTCATCAACTGAGGGACATCTGGGTTGGTTCCATATCTTTGCTATGGTGAATAGTGCTGCAATGAACATTGTTGTGCTAGTGGATTTAGTATGCCCTTGTTTCTGGATGGCTGGGTAAATGCCAAGTAGTGGAATTGTTGGGTCATGGGGGAGTTCTATGTCTAGCCTTTTCAGGCATTGCCACAATGCTTTCCACAGTGGTTGAACGAGTTTGCACTCCCACCAACAGTGTAGTAGTGATCCATCCTGGCCACATCCCCTCCAGCATCTGTTATTATTCATTTTCCTGATCCTGGCCATTCTAACTGGAGTGAGGTGGAATCTTAGAGTTGTTTTGATTTGCATTTTTTTATGACCAGAGATGTTGAGGATTTCTTCATGTGTCTATAGGTCATTGTTGTTTCTTCTTCGGAGAAGACTCTCTTTAAGTCTTTGGCCCATTTTTTATTTTTTTATTTTTTTTATTGAAATTAGTAAAAGGATTACATGATATTTGCCAGATAGAAGGTGCATTAATTCATATACATTGATACCCTTTCACATGTCTTGGTACCCGTTTCCCTCTCCCCCCACCCCCCACCCGTCTTGGTTTTCCCCCCTTCCCTATCAAATTTCAAATATCCAAATACAAATAAATTCAATATATCAGATAACAAAGTGAGATACTATACCTATATGAGATAAACAAGGGACAGCAAAGGAGATGAGAGACAACCTAGTACATTAAGGACAACAATCATTCATTATATTTTCTTTTGTTCCACTATCCTGGAGGTCCTTTCAATTCGTTTCACATTATATGTCCTTATGTATCAAGATTTTGCTCTATTGCAAATCTCTGCTAGTAGAGCCCAATGTTTCTACTGATTATGACGAATGAGGGAAACCATTGAGCCTAAGTTCCTTTGAGAATGGCTTACTTCACTTAATATGATTTTTTCTAAGTCTTTCCATTTCCTAACAAATGGGGCAATGTCATTCTTTCTGACAGCAGCATAGAATTCCATTGTGTACAAATACCACAACTTGTTGATCCACTCATCAACTGAGGGACATCTAGGTTGGTTCAATATCTTTGCTATGGTGAATAGTGCTGCAATGAACATTGTTGTGCTAGTCGGTTTAGTATGTCCTTGTTTCTGGGTGGTTGGGTAAATGCTAAGTAGTGGAATTGCTGGGTCATAGGGGAGTTGTATGTTTAGACTTTTGAGGCACTGCCATACTGCTTTCCATAGTGGTTGGACGAGTTTGCACTCCCACCAACAGTGTAGTAGTGATCCCTCCTTGCCACATCCCCTCCAGCATCTGTTGTCATTCGTTTTCCTGATCCTGGCCATTCTAGCTTGAGTGAGGTGGAAGCTTAGTGTTGTTTTGATTTGCATTTCTTTTATGACCAGAGATGTTGAGCATTTCTTCATGTGTCTATAGGCCATTGTTGTTTCTTCTTCAGAGAAGACTCTCTTTAAGTCTTTGGCCCATTTTTTAATGGGATGGTTGTTACTTTGGAGGTTAGTTTTGGAAGGATTCCATTTTGTGAGTTGTTGATATATTTTAGATATGAGGCCTTTGTCCGTTGTTTGGTTGGTGAAGATCTTCTCCCACTCTGTAGGCTTCCTGATTGGTTTAGTAGCTATGTCCTTTGCCATGCAAAAGCTCTGCAGTTTAATGCAGTCCCACTTATTCAGCCTTTCCCTGATTTGTTGTGATTCTTGGTCCTTATTAAGTAAGTTTCGACCTGTGCCAAGGAGACCTAGTGTGTCTCCTATTCCTTCCTGTAGAGTTTTCAGTGTGTCAGCTTTTACCTCCAGATGCTTGATCCATTTGGAGTTAATTCTAGTGCACGGTGACAAAGAAGGATCCAGCTTCAGTTTTCTGCAGGTGCTTAAGCAGTTCTGCCAGCACAACTTGTTGAAGAGGCTGTCTTTATTCCATTCTATTTTTTTGGCTCCCTTGTCAAAGATTAGGTGGCCATAGGTTGGTGGTTTAATATCTGGGTCTTCAGTTCTATTCCATTGGTCTTCAGGCCTGTTCCTGTGCCAGTACCAAGCTGTTTTGAGAATTATAGCTCTGTAATAGAGTCTAAAGTTTGGAATTGATATTCCTCCAGCACTGTTCTTTCTGCTAAGAAGTGTTTTTGCTATACGGGGTCTTTTATTATTCCATACGAACTTTTGGATTGCTTCTTCTATTTCTTTAAAGAATGACATTGGTATGTTGATGGATATTGCATTGAATTTGTAGATAGCCCTTGGCAAGATTGTCATTTTCACAATGTTGATTCTTCCAATCCAGGAGCATGGGAGCTTTTTCCATTTCCTTAGTTCTCCTTTAATTTCCTTTTTTAGGGTTTTAAAGTTTTCGTCAAAAAGGTCCTTTACATTCTCAGTTAAGCTAATGCCTAGGTACTTTATTTTCTTTGAGGCTATTGTGAAAGGAGTTTCTTTCTGATGATTGCCTCGTTCCTCTCACTGTTGGCATAAAGGAAGGCAGTTGATTTTTGAGGGTTGATTTTATAGCCTGCTACTCTTCCAAAGCTTTGGATCAGCTCAAGGAGCTTGGGAGTAGAGTCTATAGGATTCTTTAAATACAGAATCATGTCATCTGCAAAGAGGGATAGTTTTATTCCCTCTTTCCCTATTGGATCCCCTTTATGCTTGCTTCTTGCCTTATTGCACTGCCTAGGAATTCTAGTACTATGTTAAAGAGGAGTGGAGAGAGTGGGCATCCTTGTCACGTTCCTGATTTGAGAGGGAATGGCTTTAGATTTTCACCATTAAGTATAATACTAGCAGCAGGTTTCTCATACACAGCCTTTATTACATTGAGGAATGTTCCATGGGTTCCTAGTTTCTCCAGAGCTTTTAACATAAAGGGGTGTTGGATCTTGTCAAATGCCTTTTCTGCGTCTATTGAGACAATCATGTGATTTTTGTCTTTGCTCCTGTTGATGTGTTGAATTATATTAATTGATTTGCGTATGTTGAACCAGCTTTGCCTCCCTGTGATGAATCCTGTTTGATCATAGTGTATAATTTTTTTGATGAGTTCGTGTAGACGGTTGGCCAGTATTTTGTTGAGAAGTTTTGCATCGATGTTCATCAAAGATATAGGTCTATAGTTCTCTTTCTTTGATGGATCTCTGTCTGGTTTGGGGATGAGGTTTATACTGGCTTCATAGAATGAGTTTGGTAAGGAACCTTCATTTTCAATTTCGTTGAAGAGCTTGAAGAGTATTGGTGTGAGCTCTGCTTTGAAGACCTTATAGAATTCAGCTGTGAATCCATCTGGCCCTGGGCTTTTCTTAGGTGGAAGTTCTCTAATTGCCATTTCTATTTCAGAGCTTGAAATATTCCTGTTGAGTTGACTTAGTTCTTCTTGATTCAGTGTGGGTATGTTAATATTGGCTAGGAATTCATCCATTTCATCTAGATTCTCAAATTTGTTGGCATAAAGGTTTGAGAAGTATTCCTTCATGATATTCTGGATCTTGGTAATTTCTGTCGTGATATTACCATTTTCATCTGCGATTTTGTTTATTTCGATATGCTCTCTTGTTTTTTTGGTAAGATTTGCTAAGGGCTTGTCAATTTTGTTAATTCTTCAAAGAACCAACTCCTTGTTTTGTTGATTCTTTCTATAGTTATTTTGGATTCCAAATCATTTAATTCTGCTTTGATTTTAGTAATTTGCTTTCTTCTACTGGGATTACGGTTGGTTTGTTGCTCTTTTTCCAGGAGCTTAAGGTGGGACATTAACTTGTTGGTTTGCAATTTTTCCAACTTGTTGTTGTAGGCATAGTGCTATAAATTTTCCTCTGAGTACTGCCTTTGCTGTGTCCCAAAGGAGTTGGTAGTTTGTGTGCTCCTTACTGTTAAATTTCATAAACTGTTGGATTTCTGTTCTGATCTCTTCGATGACCCATTGGTGATTCAACAATGTGTTGTTCAGTCTCCATGAATTACTGGGTTTTCGTTGGTGGAGATGTGTGTTCAGTTCCAGTTTGATGCCTTTGTTGTCTGAGAGTGTGCATGGAATAATTTCTGTGTTTCTGAATCTGTCCAGGTTTGCTTTATTGCCTAAGATGTGATCTATTTTGGAAAATGTTCCATGTGCTGCTGAGAAAAACGTATATTGTGTTGTTGCTGGGTGGAATATTCTGCAGATGTCTGTTAGATCTAGTTGGTCTATATAGTTGTTCAGTTCTAGGGTTTCTCCTTTGAGTTTTTGCCTTGTTGATCTGTCCATAGGTGAAAGTGGTGTGTTAAAGTCACCGACAATCACTGTATTTCGATCTATGTATGATTTCAGTGTAAGTAAAGTTTGCTTGATGAAAGTTTGGAGCTCCGGGATTGGGTGTGTAAATATTTAGGATCGTTAGGTCTTCCTGGAGGAAAGATCCCTTTAGTAGTATGTAGTAACCTTCTTTGTCTTTTCTTACTAATTTTTGTTTGAAGTCTATTTTATCTGATATGAGGATGGCAACTCCAGCCTGTTTATGAGGGCCGTTAGCTTGATAGAGTTGATTCCAACCTCTCACTTTCAAAAGATGCTTGTTTTTTTGGGTAAGATGTGTCTCTTGAAGACAGCAGAACGATGACTCTTGCTTTTTTATCCAACTAGACAGCCTGAGCCATTTAATTGGAGAGTTGAGTCCATTGATATTGAGTTAGGATTGAGAGATATTTATTAGGTCCTACTATTTTTAAAAGCTTTTGTTTGGGCCTGTGTCTTGACAGTTCTTGTGGTCCTTAGGTGGTATGCTGTTTAGGTGCCATTTCTTTCCCTATATTGCATTTATTTTGGTTTTCTATGTATAGAACATCTTTCAGAATTCTCTGTAGTGTTGGTTTTGTTGCAACATATTGTTGCAGCTTTTCCCTGCAGTGGAATGTTTTTATTGTTCCCTCAGTTATGAATGAGAGCTTAGCTGGCTACAGTATTCTTGGTTGGTAGTTATTTGACTTAAGGGCATGATATATATGCTTCCAGTCACTTCTTGCTTGCATGGTCTCTGCTGAGTAATCTGGGGTTATTCTGATTGGTTTTCCTTTATAGGTTACTGAACCCTTTTCCCTGGCTGCCTTTAGGATCCTTTGTTTGGTTTCTACTGATCCAGTTCGGATTACGATGTGGCGGTGAGATGTTCTTTTCTGGTCAGGTCTGTTTGGGGTTCTAAAAGCTTCTTGTATCTGGATGGGTCTGCCCTTCTGGATATTTGGGAAATTCTCTGAGATGATTCCCTGAAGTATATTTCCAATACCATTGACCTCTTTCTCCAGACCCTCCTCAATACCAATTAGCCTTAAATTAGGCTTCCTTATTGTATCTTGGACCTCCTGAAGCGCTCCCTCATTTTTCCTAGATTTGGATTGACCCATTTTCTGTTCTTTCTCTATAATAACTAAATTATCTTCAGCCCCGGAAATTCTCTCCTCTGCATTGTCTAACCTGCTATCAAAGCTATCTACTTTATTTTTCATCTCCCTTGCTACTAACTGCTCATTTTTGATGCCTTGCATCTCTTCTTTTAGATCATGTATGGATTTCTTTAGCTCCTTGATTTCCATTTCAGTGGTTAGCTCAGTAGCTTTATTTTCTTTGAACATTTGCTGGAGTTCGGTCACCTTTTTATTTGTGGATTCTATGAATTCATCCATCTTTCTTTGAACAGCCTTTATTAAGGCTTCCTTTTTGGCTCCTTCTTTTTCACTTATCACTTTTTTTATGGTTTCCTCTTGTTCAGATATGGCTTCCTCCCTTATCTCTTTCCTTATATTTTCACATTTTTCATTAATGATGTTTATCAATTGCATTTGTACAGCACTTGGAAGACTCTCCTCTAGGCTTGCCAGTGACTGTTCCATTGGCTCTTTACATTGGGTGGGGGAGGTGCGAGATGTTGTTTCTTGATTTGACATTTGTCTTGAGTTTCTTGTTCTGCCCATTTGAAAATGGGAGCAAGATTAATACTAAACACGGTTATAGTTTTTCAGATATAACCAACCTAGACCTCTGTAGCTGGCAGACTCTAGATGTTCACAAGTTTTGATTGGTGTTATCACTCTTTCTTTTCGTGCAGTTACCGACTAGTCTAATTATTCACTGATAAGCAATTTATATCCAAAACAATAAGCCTCTCAATCCAATCTCTATTGTCTTTAAGTCCCTCTGAGCCTAGAGGATAATTAAACACCTAGATATACAATGTTGCTCAACAGCCATCAAGTGTAGATCCATGCAGTATAAGGGTTGAAAGAGGAGCAGAGGTCCAGAGATAGAAAAATAAAATCAGAGAAGTCAGGGGGTAAGTAGGTAGAGTATTTGAGTACAAACTTTGGAAAGTATTACAATAAAACTTATGTTTGCTGCGCGACTAGCTCTTAGCCCAACCAGTGGCCTCACAGTGGACCATGGGATGGATCTGCGTCCTTCCATCTGAGCGCGGTTGGCAGACGTTTTCCTGTCCTGCTTCCAGGGGCGGCCCCAAGCCAAGGGTCTGGGGATTGAGAGTTTCAGGAGCTCTCAGCAGGACCAGCAGGAGGCCCCTCTGTTCCCAGGGGCGGGGCCCAGCTGGGGATGTGGGCTCCAAGTGCGGAGCCGCGCCTTTTTGGTTCTCAGAAGGGGAGCTTGGCTGCTGGTTGGCCCTTCAGATCTCTGCTGTGTTTCCACTGCTTTGTCAGAGTCTGTGACTGTGGGGGGGGCCCTCGGTGTTGTCTTGCTCAGGATTCCCAGCTGGAGGATGCCCCGCTCGAGAATTGAGGTGGGGCAGATGCTGGCTCCTATTTACGTGCATCCCCTACCCACTGTTGTAAGGCAGGGTCTCAAAGCACTCCAGTCTCCAGATCCAGTGGCCTGGGTGAGGAGCCTGGTGGGCGGGTGGGAGCTGGGACAGGTCTGCCTCCCCTGGTGGGGTACTGAGTCTTCGGGTCCGCCCGCTTGTCAGTCTCCAGTCAGAGGGCTGGGGGTTGAGCCCGTTGGGCGGGTGGGAGTTGGGGCAGCCCCGCCTCCCTTGTTGGGGTGCTGGGTCTTATGGGTAGCCCGCCTGTCAATCTCCAATCAATGGACTGAGAGAGGGGGCTGTTGAGGGGAGGGACAGGATTCTAAATTCCTTGCCCCCCTGCTCCCGCCAGTCTTCCTTGGGCGGGGTGCTGGGGTCTGAGTTAAGTTCTATTTTTTGGAACCCGCTCCGCTTTCCCGATGTGTTTGGGGACGCGCTGTATTACTCACGCCTCTTCGTCCGTCTGCGGGTGCTCCACGGTGCTGGGGAGTCTTTCACTCCCCTCAGGTCTCCGCCGCCCCCTGTGTTCTGCGTCTGGGTTCCGCTGCTTGCTGTTCTGGTTCTGCGTCTGGGTTCAGCTGCTTCCGCCATTCGCTGGCACAGTTCTGTGCTGGTTTCTGCAGCCGTTGGGCTCCCAGCCTGGTGCCCTCCACTGCCGCTGCTTTTCGTGGGTTAGAGCTGGTGCACGCCCCCGCTTTCCCCTCGTGGAGCCGGTGCCTGCTCAAGCCCCTTTCCGCGGCTTTCCGCGGCTTTGGGCAAGAGGTGGGGGAGGGGTCCTCGCGTTCCTAATTCTTTGAGAAAGTTGGATGTGAGCTTTATCTGGACTTCTTTTCCAGTTTGAGTCCTTCTCCGTTGCTGTTTGTGTTTGTTGTTGTGGATTTCTTTAGAAAGTTGGCTCGTGGGACTCCCTGGTTCTCTCTTTTTGTCAGAGAAAGCTAGGCAGCGTCCCTATTGTCTTGGGCCATCTTCCTTCCTCCCTGGCCCATTTTTTAATGGGATGGTTGTTACTTTGGAGATTAGTTTTGGAGTGATTCAATTTTTTGAGTTGTTGATATATTCTAGACATGAGACCTTGGTCCCTTGTTTGGTTGGTGAAGATCTTCTCCCACTCTGTAGGCTTCCTAATTAATTTACTAGCTATGTCCTTTGCCATACAAAAGCTCTGCAGTTTAATGCAGTCCCACTTATCCAGCCTTTCTCTGATTTGTTGTGACTCTTGCTCATTATTAAGAAAGTTTCGACCTGTGCCAAGGAGGCCTGGTGTATCTCCTATTCCTTGCTGTAAAGTTTTCAGTATGTCAGCTTTTACCTCGAGGACTTTGATCCATTTGGAGTTAATTCTAGTGCAAGGTGACAAAGAAGGATCCAACTTTAGTTTTCCGCAAGTGCTTAACCAGTTCTGCCAGCACCACTTATTGAAGAGGCTGTCTTTCTTCAATTCTATTTTTTTTGGCTCCCTTGTCAAAGACTAGGTGGCTATACATCTGTGGTTTAATATCTGGGTCCTCAGTTTTATTCCATTGGACTTCAGGCCTGTTCTTTTGCCAGTACCAAGCGGTTTTGAGAATTATAGCTCTATAATAGAGTCTGAAGTTTGGAAGTGAAATTCCTCCAGCGCTGTTCTTTCTGCTAAGAAGAGTTTTTGCTATATGTCACAAAAAAACCAACACTACAGAGAATTCTCAAAGATGTTCTACACATAGAAAACCAAAATAAATGCAATATAGGGAAAGAAATGCACCTAAACAGCATACCATCTAAGGACCACAAGAACTGTCAAGATACAGGCCTTAATAAAAACTTTTAAAAATGGTAGGAACTAATAAATATCTCTCAATCCTAACTCTCAATATCAATGGACTTAAATCTCCAATTAAATGGCATAGGCTGTCTAGTTGGATCAAAAAGCATGAGCCATCGTTCTGCTGTCTTCAAGGGACACCTCTTACCCCAAAAAAACAATCATCTTTTGAAAGTGAGAGGTTGGAATCAACTCTATCAAGCTAACGGCCCCCATAAACAGGCTGGAGTTGCCATCCTCATATCAGATAAAATAGACTTCAAACTAAAATTAGTAAGAAAAGACAAAGAAGGTTACTACATACTACTAAAGGGATCTTTCCTCCAGGAAGACATAACGATCCTAAGTATTTACACACCCAATCCCGGAGCTCCAAACTTCATGAAGCAAACTTTACTTACACTGAAACCATACATAGATCGATATACAGTGATCGTTGGTGACTTTAACACACAACTCTCACCTATGGACAGATGAACAAGGCAAAAATTCAACAGAGAAACCTTAGAATGAACAACTATATAGACCAACTAGATCTAACAGACATCTGCAGAATATTCCACCCAGCAACAGCACAATATACGTTTTTCTCAGCAGCACATGGAACATTTTCCAAAATAGATCACATCTTAGGCCATAAAACAAACCTGGTCAGATTCAAAAACACTGAAATTACAAAATTCTTTTTCCAAATAAGGTCTTAGTCGTGGATTCTGGCGATTAGGCTGTGGGCACTTCCAAGGCCTTTGTCCAGTCCACTACAGATGTTAAGAGAAAGGAGAGATGCATGAAGTATCAATTGGGAATGTGCTCTAATGTCTTTCAACATTTTTCTGACCATTTGTTAATCCAAATAAAAACTTTATTTCTAAAAAGTCAGATTGTATAAGCTGATTGTCTCCAATATTTGTTACAGTAACTGAAAAATTGCTAACACAACCACCAAAGGTAGGAAACCTTTCCAAATAACTGGTCATTAAAAACTCTTGAGCTAGAACTTGAAAATAAAAATGTAATATTCTTTAATGATTGTTGTTTTTCTTCTATATAACTACAAATTTAGAAGGCTTTTGCCAATCACTGCAAAAAAAATGTGTTTGCAGACTTAGTGATTCTTTGGTTATCTGTGAATACTTGACACATCATAGTAAAATTCCAACCATTACACAATTTCCTCTAATTTATTTAGTGCACTGGACAAAACTGAAAGTGAAACTGGTTCCAGTAGCTGGTAGTAAACAAAGGCATTCCTGCAGCTCCTATCTTTGTTTAAATGGGGTTGCCCTCTCCTGAGCTGGGGAAGGGAGTTTTCAGAAATTAGTTTTTAATTATCTAATTGTTGCCAGTCTGGTGTCTTCTAATGTCCTTGAGGTTTTTTTTTCTTTAATATTATAAAAAGTCATCTATAATTCCAATTGTTTGTATTGATAAGTGATTTGGGGGTTTTTACTCTGGTAGTTGGAGTATATACCTTTCTGATAGTGGAAAGAAATTGGTGTTTGATGAAATGTAGTCTAGGAATGTCAGTACTACCACCCTATATTAAGGCTCAACTAAAGCCTCAATGAAAGACCCAACTTCTCTGCACAGGTTCTCTTCTACCAGAATGCATATGGAAACTAGCAGTAAAGAGGGGAATAAAGGGATTCTACAATACTCCTTGTAAGAATGCACAATCTGTTAAACTAAATCACTTAAATCCCCCAGGAGAGTTTAAGCCTAGACTGGTTCTGAAGGGTGAGGAATATACTGAAGCTCTTTCCATCCCCAGGCTTCCACACCCCACACTCAAACATCAGCACCTCTGAAAGTGCTCTGAGAAAACCAAAAACACACTCCAGACCCACAAGCAGGGCCATTGAAAATTAGTTCATCCTAATTTCACATCAGAATTACCCAGACAATACGAAGACCAAAAAATTAAATTGTTGTTGCTTTATCAAGCCACTATGATTCTTTTCTTTTTCTTTCTTGATTTATTAACTTTGATTTTTACATCATACTTCAAATGTCATGTTTAACAAACAATTATTCAAGAAGGGAATGTCTATTTACAATCACTGGCATTTAGATTTTAGAACATAATTAAAATTAAGCTGAAGCTTTGTATGTCATAGATACATAATAATCTATGTAATAAAACAGTATATCTAAGGCAGGAGTTTTGCCTAATGTTAGATTGCTTGCCTTTCATGCACGAGACCGGGTTTCAATTTCTCGGTACCACACACATAGATCAAAGCAGGAACTGGTAATGTAACTCAAGCGCTAGAGCTCTGGCCTTGAGAAAGCCAAAGGGCAGTGCTCAGGCCCTGAGTTCAAGACCCAGGACTGGCAAAAAAACAAAACCGCAAAAAACAAAAACAAAAATAAAATAAAACATTATGTTTATAGAGCATATAGCCCATCATAGATTTTTATGTCTATGTAGTTATGTTTATATGTCCAATACCATATCCAAGACGTTGGGTACCCAAATACTTAGTCATTGCTCTTGTACTCTGTGTATCTAATATCCACATATTAAGGATACCATGTGCCTCTTGTTCCTTTGGTCTTGACTTTGGTCTTGACTTACCTCACTCAACATAATTTACTCTAGCTTCTTTCACTTTCCAGCGAATGCCATTAAGCCACTATGTTTTAGAATAGGTAGCTTCTCAGAAAAATCTTGGTATATAAGATAGATAGATAGGTAGATAGATAGATAGATAGATAGATAGATAGATAGACAGATGACTTGGATTGCTATAAAATCATTTTAAAAGAAATGCATAGTGCATGTCAGGTGGAAATACACAGTAGATACATTTTATAGCAAAAACTTTTCTAATGTTTTTTTTTGAAGGGTATATGTGTTGGGACAAATAAAAGAGATACAAATGAAATAAACAAAAACAGGAGATGCATAGCAGAGCTGAAGTCAGACGTAGGTCCAGACATAAAGCAAAACCAGCACTTGTCCCCTGTCCTGTCTCTGTCCTGCCTCTTGATCTATTGAAGGCACATTGCTCAGATCTCCTCCCACTATCAGAACACACAGACAGAAGAAGTTTTCTTGACCCAGGTAGAGGCAAGTCCCACACAAGGGCTCCACCGGACACAGGTTGGGGGGAGTTTGTCCCGAGTGAACCAATCACGATGACCATATAGATGGGGCTCTTGTTTATTAAATCACATGTGGCTCCTTGGCTACACTATTACATGGAAAATGTGCTATGTGGCCACAAATAAACACCATCAGAAATCTAGAATAAAGAATCGTGCTCTGGCTACCTTCTAATTCACCGTAACTACTGCCACTCCATATCACTTAACAGTCCAGTAAGGCTGAAAACAAACTTCTCTCAGAAACAGCTACTTCACGCTATCCAACTGTTCCTTATTAATCACTGTTACATGGAGCAAGTTTTGGGACCCTAAGAAAAATGGAACTAATAGACACAGATTTCTGAAAAGGCATTTTATTATATTTGACTTCCCAACACATTGTGTTCCAATGGGGCATTGGGTGTTGGATACTGAGATTTCTGAGGCTTTGGTTGCCATGGTGAATTTGAAGATGATCTCTGGTGAGAACTAAATCATTAGGCTAGAGAGAGTGAAGGAAACTTTGTGATTTTTTAAATGAAAAGTAGATTAAAGTAACAAGTCTATCTCTGGTTATGGGCATTGGGGTATTACAGTGTTTGCTAGTTTTGCTCTATTTTAACATGACAGGTGCTCTGCATATGAATGAGTAGTTTGTGTACAGTGCTAAACAGAAAAACTTTTATTTCAAAAAATATTGAATGTTTTACCAAATTTAAAACTAGTATACACCCAAACAAGTAAAGATGTATAGCAAACCATTTCTGTTATAATACTTGAGCTTTTAGGAAGTCTAGCAAAGCAGCAAGCAAATTAAAATGTCTGCTGCCCACTCCTTCTTTCTGCTTTATGCCACTCTAATCATGCTCTCATTTCAGGTTAACTACAATGCACACCTTTTGGTATCATTTGAAACAGCTCAACGAGTTAAAGACATGATTTGGTAGTGTCGACTCTTTCTCGGGCATGCAGAGACACACAGGAATAAATTTACAGACAATTATGAAACATTAGACAGCAGCTGCATTTGGAAGCAACTTAAAATTCAATAACAAACTGGGACTCATTTTTGATGCGCATTATGCAATGCAGAATTGTTTGTGAATTACAAAATGTGTGAGATTTCTACAATATTTGATCATATGAAACTGGCTATTCCTTTTACTTTCTGGAACTTCATTTGCTTGTGATTTTTCGTCCAGAAACTATAAACACCACATGTTGACTGAATCAGCAGAATTTATATGCGGGAGTCAGAAAATACGTGTGCTCAAAGTGCTGCACCTCACTAAGCTTTTCTATAGAAAGTTCAGCAAAGAGGAAAACTACTGGAGAAACAAGCAAACCTCAATGCTAGACTTAGTGCAATACACAGGACAAAGGCTAATGGAACATGGAGGTTGGTTAGTTTTCTCCCCTGTGGAAATAGTTTGAGTGTAAATAAAATTTACAAATATGAATTCTATGTGCATATTAAATATGGCTGAGCCATAAAATGGAATCACAGAACTACAAAGCTAAAAGGAACCAGGAGGTCTTCTATGGGAGAAAAGGTTAAGACTCACATGGAGTGGGTAATGGCCTGAGAACACTGCTGATGGGTAATGCAATCATGCTTAGAATCTATCCAGTTATGGGCATTCCCACATATTCCAGTGGACAGGTTACTGAGTGGTTCATTTTGTCCACACAGGATGTGAGCAGAAAGTAGATTTATTCTATTCTCTGACACTTCAGATCAGCTTCCTGGATTCCTTTCCTATCACTGGATAAAAATATGAGAAAGTGTCATGTCTCTTGCTGTACCTTTAAATTCTAAGAATAGAAGGTGTACTAGCACAAAGATGTTCAGTGCAACATTATTCACCATAGCTAACATATGGAATCAACCCAGATGCCTCTCAGTACATGATTGGATCAAGAAGATGTGGTATTTTTACACAATGGAATTCTATGTTGCCATCAAAAAGAATGACATCGCCCTATTCATAACAAAGTGGAAAGACTTGGAAAGAATAATATTAAGTGAAGTAAGCGAGACCCAAATGAACATAGGCTCCATGGTTTCCCTCAATTGTAATAGTTAGTACACACCTAAGATTCTCCTAGCAGAGGATTGCAGTATCTCAAAACCTAGATATAGAAGGTCTTATAGGATGGGACTATGTGAAAGGATCTCTAGGATGGGAAACAAGAGGTTTATCTTGTTAGATTGTTGTTCTTAATGTACTATGTTATTTCTCTTCTCTTTTGTTGCCCTTTGGTTATTCTCAGATTGTTACAATATCTTACCTTGTTACCTGGTATATTATATATATGTTTATTTATTTATTTGAAATAGGAAAGGGAAGGGGGGAAACAAGATGATTGGAAGGAGAGGATGGAAGTGGAATGGAGACCAAAACACGAGAAGGGGTATCAATGATTGAGAAGTAATGCACTACTACCTGACGAATGTAATTATAACTCCTCTCCACATTATCCGAATTAAAAAACAAAAAACAAAAAATAGAAAGTGTGTGGGTTAGCACAGAAATGGATGGAGAGAGAGTGGACAAAGACAGCAGTGGTACTCACTAGACTAGGTTGAAAATGAACTGTACAGTGAGTGGGTGGGAGCAGGAGGGAAACACTGTGAGAGAACAAAGGAAGGGGTGGCATTTTCCAAAAAGAAATGTACTCTTTACCTGTTGTAACTATACCCCTCTGTACATTTTCTTTATAATAACATTTTTTGCCAGACTTGGGGCTTGAAATCAGTGCCTAAGCACTGTCCTTGAGCTTTCTCAACGCTAGTCCTCTGCCACCTGAGGTACAATGCCACTTTTGGCTTTTTCTGATTATGTGGAACCAAGTAGTCGAACCCAGGGATTTGTGCATGCTAGGGAAGTACTGTACCAGTAGGCCAATCTCCTGGCCATATTATAACAATTTCTGAAAGTTTTAAGAATATTCTTACTTCTGTCAGGTAGTGGTGAGTCATACCTGTAATCCTAGATACTGATTCATCTGAACTTGGAGAATTACAATTCAAATCCAGCATGCGCAGAAAAGTGTGGGAGACTTTTACCTCAATTAAACAGTAGAAGTTAATCAAAGTGGAATCTAGCTCAGTTAGTTTTAGCTCCATTTATTTCAACTCAATTAATCTAGAAGTGGAGGTGTGGCTCAAATGGTAGAGCACCATACTTCACTAAAAAAGCCAAATGAGAGCAGGAGTCCCTGAGCTCAAGCCTCAATAAATAACACACACATGCACACCCCCCCACACACACTCACACACAATTTAACCAGCTTCCCTTATGGAAATTTCTACAATTCAGGTAGTAGTCTGAGCTCACTTTCTCCTACCATTCTCACTCTAGTCCCTTTCATGGTCATCAAGTGATCAGCACATTTGGGATTTGAACAATGTGCAGGAGGATCTATTAAATCTCTTCACTTGGGCTTACTGTTTATTGTCCCTGCCACACATCACCACCGCCTCCCAACCCCCCCACCGCCCCAGTCCATTATAGGCAACCCTGTTCCACACAAAGTCTCCTTTAAAATGATCTCACTTCTTTGCAAGCCTAGTGGTACATGCCTGCAATCCCAGTACTAAGAAAGTTGAGGCAGGCTGATCACAAGTTCAATGCTAGCCTAGGTCCGTTGTGAGATCCTATCCCAATTTCTTTTTACTCTCACTTCTGATGTTGGGAAATATGTACTTTTGCCACAGGTGAGATGCTCATGTCCTCACCAAAGTCCTTTCTACCACGAGCACCATTGCCAGACAGCGGCAGGTCTACTAGTCCAGTCCAGTGCATTTTACTATTCCCCAAGTCTCTCACATGGTAAGATACACAAATCAACTGGTCTCAGCCTTTCCTCATGGGGAAAGGGCCACCTTGCCATCCACCAAGTACTAACTCTGTTGCTCACATTCTCTTCACTCCACCACTCCCATCAGAGAAGGGCTTATTCAGGTGGAGCTGGCTGCACCACCATGGAAAATCACATGCCCAGGCAGTTCCTTTAGAAGCTAGATATGCTGGGCACAACTGTGTTTATCCAAACATTTGGGACTCAACCACATCTCAGAAGCAAAAGGAACGGAGGTACAGAGGTCACATTTAAGATCTTAATATTGCCTCAGTCATCTAATGAAACCAAAACAACAACAACAAAAGATACACATTAGGATGACTGGGGTAAATTAATAATGAGTTTTCCAACCTGCCCTCTCTTGAAGATGCATGTTAGCTCAACAATGGCTTAAAAAATTAAATACAAGTCCTCACAATAAAAGGAAATGTGAAATTCTTTCAATGATGTATCAGTTGCTAAAGTATTGAGAGGCCTCCAACCCCTGAACTCACTTGTCCCTTCATTCAGGATACATTTATGAGAAACTTGCAGTCTCTAAAATTGTTCAAATGCAGGTTTCCAAGTTCTCTGACCTTGTTAGCTCTAATGAGAAACCCGGGGCTGTGTCAAGGATTAGGTTTCCTCTGGCAGCTGATGAACCCAGTGTTTCTACTCATGAGGAGAACCACTGAACACAGGAAATGGCCAAGCATTTATTTCATGGCCTATGACAGGGATTCTGCTACAGTTACCCTTACAGAGAAGAATTTTCTGAAATAAAATTCTTCTTTTTCCGAAGATAGAAGCATCCTATACTGGATATTTCTGTCCTCCCATCATTTTGTCCTCCCATAATTTCTCAGTGCTATGTCGTTCTGCCTGTTGAAGAGTGGCTTATACATTTGAGAAACTCAAAGTCTAGTGGAACAGCCAGGGATTCTCTGCCATAGATTGAAGGCACCTAATGCCACTTATTAGAAAATCAAGTTCTATCATTGCTGTTTCTCTTATCCTGTCCTCACCAAATTATTCACCTAACCAGACATTCTCCTACCATCTGTCTGCCTGCTTCCCAAAGAAAGACTGCTGGGGTTCGAAGTGTGGCTCATGTGGTTGAGCACTTGAAAGCATTCAATGCAGAGTTCAAACCCTTTTCTTGGAGAAATAGTGGGGAAAGGGAGGGAGGAAAGGAAGGAAGGTAGGAAGTAATGAAATAATGAAGGAAGGAAGGAAGGAAGGAAGACAGGAGAAGGGAAGGAGAAAGGAAGGAATAGGGAAAAAGAAGGGATGGTGAAGGAAACGGAGGGGTAGGAGGGGAGGGAATAGGAAGGGCAGGGGAGGGGGAAGGGAAGGGAAGGGAAGCAGAGGGGAGGGGAGGGGTGGGGAGGGA
Source organism: Megascapheus bottae (assembly GCF_031878675.1). Taxonomy (NCBI): domain Eukaryota; kingdom Metazoa; phylum Chordata; class Mammalia; order Rodentia; family Geomyidae; genus Megascapheus; species Megascapheus bottae. The sequence goes on along the minus strand of NW_028327804.1, from coordinate 6,175,933 downwards.
AGGGAAGAAGGCTGCCACACCATGGAAAAGCAAACTTACTGACTTGGAAATGGAGTTTTCTAAAAATATTCTTGGAATCATGAGAACATGAACCACATGCTATATCTATACTTAGTCATAAAAATAAAAGTCATTTATTTTAATCTAGCAGCTATTTCTTTCCAGAGTGTCACTAACATAGCAATCAAGTTATACCTGACTAAAAAAAATTTAAGACAGAATGAGCTGCCCAACCCAAAACAGAAGTACTTATGAATAATTTAGCCCACATTCCTATGCATATTTCATGGCCGGCTGAGTCCAGGTCGCTGCAGCCTTACTTTCCAGTTGGTTCGGGACAGAGATATCTGTAGTACACTGGCAGTTGTCAGTGTGAGATGTTCATTCCTGTCTAAACTGACATACAGAACATTTCTAGGGTAATACAAAGTAACCTACCCAAACAAATCTTTTTTATATAACTACACCAGGATTTTAATAAGAAAATCTGTCATATTTCTGAAAATGTAGAATGGAAACTAGGTTTAAAAAATTCCTGAAAGATGGTATGGTTATAGTTAATATGGTTACTTAGTTGTAATTTCATTCAAATTGAAATGGGTGTGTGATGTGATTCTAAAGCAGTGTGATTTTTTTGTGCTTGTTTTCTATCGCCACCTGGTGGCAGTTATATGTACTAACATAGGGCCCGTTGCGATTGTTGTTAGTTTGTATTTCTGGAGCAGTCCACTAGCCTATGGCTGTCATGGACAAGGCCAGCTTTCTGGAAGTTTTCCGCCACTGGTGGTGCACGGGGGATTTTATGTAGCTTTTGCTAACCAAAGGAAGACAATCCATATCTTCTGAAAATATATGTGAACATATTGATCTTAATGATCACTAGGCTATACTACATTTTCTTTCCGCCCCTGTAATTTTTTCCAAACAACTTGGAATTATACTGAATATATATTAACTCTAAATATTTAATTTATGCACTATTTACTTTATAGTTGAGATGAGACATGTTTTTTCTTTTGTTTTCTTTTAAAAGAAACAACAGTGCAACATCATTCTTTCTGATGGATGAGTAGAGTTGAATTGTGTATACATATACACCACATTTTCTTACTCTGTTCATCCACTGAGGGAGCATCTAGATTGACTTTATATCTTAGCAATGGTAAATAATGCTGCAATGAACCTGGTTGTGCTCTATTGGATAAATGCCCAGGTGAGAAATTCCTGGGTCATAGGGGATCACTATTGTACTGTTCCTAAGAAAATTGAAAGAGTTGGAAAAAATTGTGCTAAATGGGGCCGGCAGTTTGGCCTAATGGTAGAGTGCTTGCCTAGCATGCATAAAGGCGTGGGTTCAATTCCTCGGTATCCCATACATAGAAAAAAGACAGAAGTGGTGCTGTGGCTTGAGTGGTAGAGTTCTGACATTGAGAAAGCCCAAGGACAGTGCTCAGGCACTGAGCTCAAGGCCAGGACTGGAAAAAAAATTATGCTAAATGAAGTAATCCAGACACACTTATTTGTGCTGGCTAGAGCGGAAGTAAGGCAGACAAACTCATTTGTGGTAGCTAGAATGTGCCTATAAACATACAAGTAAATATGCTGGGTGGTTTTCAAAAAAATACATTGGGACATGATAAAATACCTAAGATTCTATGCAGTAATACAGTAACATGATAGGAGGATATTCTTTGAAGAAGAAAACAAAGCAACTCCAGGAAATGTAAGCAAGAGGATTTTTTGCTTGTTGTCAATTTTTCTTTTTGTCTGTTTGTTCCTTTATCTGTCTTTGGAGTGTAAGAGGAGGCACAGAAATGGAAGGACAAATAGTGAACAAATGCCACAGTGATACTCAATACACATTATGTTGAACATGAGCTATACAACTTGTGGGTGGGGAGGGGAGGAAAAAACTGGGAAAGAATGGGAGAAGGAGTGATGCTGCTCAGAAACAAATGTAGAAGCTGGGTGTGGTGGCTCACACCTGTATTCCTAACTAATTGGAAGGCTGAGATTTGAGGATCAAGATTCAAAGCAGCGCGGACACAAAAGGACCTGAGACTCTTATGTCCAATTAAGCTCTAGAAAATGAGAAGTGGGGCTTGGCTCAAGGTTTGAGTGATAGCCTTGAGCTGAAGAGCTCATGACCCACAAAACAAAAGCGAAACAAACAAAAATAAACCCAACTCTTTATCTGACTTAGAGAACTTAAACACCTTTATAAGAGCAATAAAAATGCATCAAAAAGAAAAAAAAAAGAAACAAAGGTGCTGAACTAGTCTTTGGATGAGTCTCTCATAAGACTTACAAGAGCTACGAGATTCTCCTGTCAACCACAAAGTCTGTCTCACTACCTTTCTCCTCTGCAAGGATTACATTGTCCCGCCCGCGGGACCAGTTATTCGGGGAAACTGAGGGGGACACAGCCTGAAAATAAGAAGGGTGAGAAAGAAGAGCAAGACCAAGCAATATGTTGTCAAGGTCTGTTTATTAAAAATTTTTAGCAGGCTTTTAAGCAGTAGCTAAGAGGAAATAGGGAGCGGGAAGCAGGGCGGTGGCATTCCGCTTGCTGACGTTTACGGTGAGTCTCTACCTACGTAAACTATCTGGCGATCAGGTCACTGTGACAATTCTCAGAATAATATGACTCATGAATGTTGCCAGGTGAACGGCCACCAGTCTTTAAGGTTAAGCAAGGCCTTGAGGGAAATGGCTTCCTACCCAGGCTAGGGTCTCCAACATCTCCTCCCTTTTTGTATAAATTTGAATGGTGGAAGGCCTGTCTTAGGCTACGGGGTGTGCTTCCAAAACCAGGTCCCACAAAGTGATTGGAGGATGGAGCCCCTGTCTTAGGCTACGCGAAGCAACTAGGAAGCTTCAGCGCTTAACGCCGTCATTGTGTACTCCATAGCCACTGGGTTGCTCACTGGTTTTTGGCATCACGCTATTGACGTCATAGGCAATTCCACAGCCCCAAGACCGATGTTTCTTTTGGGCGGAGTTTAGAATAGAGAAATCCAGGCCTATGGAAGGAGAGCCAAGAGGCTCCTCGTAGCCCAAGTTTTTATCAGGATCAGGACATTAGAGTCGCTGGCACTGGACTGCCACCACATTGGCATCAAACCTGGCATTTATCTGGGTCTTAATAAAACTCATAATTTTAGAAAAAAAAAAGGAAGGGTCCCAGGGATAAAAGAATAAGCAAGCCAAGCAGCGGGCCCAAAATTGGGAGAAAATAGGCCAGGACACCATTCCAGGCACTCCAAATAGGTTTATTGAACAGTTCTCTGCGACGCAGTTCTAGCTCCTCCTGGTGTTTTTTTATCCAGTCTCACACTATGCCAGACTTATTGGCATAGAAGCAGCCTCTTTCCTGCAAAACTAAACATATGCCTCCTTTATTAGTAGTGAGTAAATCCAATCCTCCTCTATTTTGGAGAACTACTTTAGCCAGTGAGTCCACCTGATCCTGGAGGTCTCGTACTGACTGGTAGACTGTTTGTAAGTTATCTGCAAGTTGTTGTGAGAGTTTAGAATAGGTATGGAGCGAGGTAGTTAATCCAGCAGTTCCAGTACCAACAGCTCCAGCGATCCCTAACCCGACAAGGAGTGGAATAAATTGTACTGCTCTTTTGTGTCTGGGAACGAAATAATCAAAGCTAGGGATGGGAACAGGTTCATTTCCGGGAATGAGCTCAATATCAGGTAGCAGGGAAGCCATAACACAGAGACCTGTCCAATTGCTAGGCAACTTGGAATATGCTAAATTGTTTCCACACACAAAAACTCTTCCAATACTAGGACAAAGTTCCGTTGAGGTATTAACAACAGAGGAACAGTTTAAAAAGGAGACTTGTCCAACATCAATATCAAAGCTATCATTGCGAAAGGGTTTAAAAACACAGGGGGAAGCCATAAATCCAATGGGTTGTACTCTAAATGGAATACTCAGAGAGCAATTTCCCTTTTCCACTACATAATTTTTAATTATGGATACATTATATGATTCTGGCATTGCCTGGGGCCAAGAGGCTCCCAGGGCTAGGCACATCCAACACTCCTGTGCCAGTTGTGTATTTGAAATATTTAGGGCCAAATGGGTGGCTTTTAAAATATCCCACGTCTGGGGATCTATATCAATACCTCTGGTCTTGGGTAGAAGTAAGGGATGTATATGTATTTGAGGGACTAAGGAATCTATAAGATTTTGAATCTTATGTTGAACAATATGTTCCCTAACAACATCATTTGGACCTCCTCCATCTGAAACGTGGATGGGAGCGTATCTATTCCAACCTGTGTTCTTTCCTATAGGGACTGTGCATGAGGCTTGGGAATATTTATTATTACTCAAAGGTGAGGCGTTTAAAGACCAATCACCTCCGAAGGTGCCCGAATATTGGGAATGAGGTATGGTCATAAGATAAATTTGATTATTGTAAGTACATTCTTGAAGGTAATTATAACACAGAACATTCATTTGAGTAACATAGGTGCAATCATTGGGGCATGGTCCAGGGTGCCCGTTGGTGGGGAGAATTACCTTTGGCTTTTGTAAACAAACCCAGGACTGAATTGTTCCCCCTGTAGGGGAGGGGGCAGCTTGTAAATAAGCATTATGATTTCCACAATTTACCATCTGGGTATATACTTGCGGTTTTTGGTGATTATTGTAACCTCCTCGTCAGGCACAAGGAGATCCATATAGTGTCTCGAGGAGTTTTGTGCGATCAAGGGGTGGTCCAAGGCCTCCGCTCACCATGGGCAGAGAAATGATCAGTACAAAGGGGGAGCATTTGTAGTGTCATCCTAAACTTAAGCACAGTTACACCTTCTCAGGGGACTCCCTGGATGGATTATATAATTTAACAAGGCGCTCCGGAAGCCATCTGGCAGCATTGTTGTGGGTATCATAAATACATGCATGGCCTTTTCCCCAAATAAGAACTGGATCAGGGCCATGCCATTGGGAAGTTAAGGGATCTTTCCACAATGCCTGGGCATAATTTTGCGCGGTTGTGGGGTGCCACAAAAGATCTGCGGGGGAGCGTTCATGTACATCAAGAATAAGATAATTTAAAACAAATAAGGAATGATTAACTATATTTTTTGGATTTCCCAAGGCTGAATATATTAGTCCTTTGCTGGACTGTAATTTAAATATCATATTTTTAAGGGTTTGATGAGCTCTTTCCACAATAACTTGTCTCTGAGGATTATAGGGAATACCTGTAATATGTTTGATTTCCAACTGAGCACAAAATTGTTTAAATGATGCACTAGTATATCCTGGACCATTATCAGTTTTAGTAATTTTTGGCTGAGGCAACACAACAAGGGAGGAAAGGACATGACTAATTACATTTTTTGTAGCCTACCCTGTTTGAGGGGTGGCGAAAATAAATCCACTAAAAGTATCCACAGAAACATGTACATACTTCATTTTCCAAACGAGGGAATGTGAGTAACATCCATTTGCCAAATTTCTCCTGGAATTAAACCTCTAGGATTAACTCCTACGTGGAGTTCAGGCAAGAGTGTGACATCCCTTACATTGTCGCACTATGTGTCATGCTTGTTCTTGAGTAACACCATACCTAAGACGTAAGGTATGAGCGTTGAAATGATGGAGATCATGGGCTTTTTGTGCAAGGGATAATGGGGAAGGGTTAAGTGGAGTTTCAGGTAAATCAATTATAGGGGTGGCCTGATCTACTTGATTATTTCCCTGAGCCAAGGGTCCAGGCAGCCCAGAATGGGCATGAATATGTCCAATAAAGAAAGGCTGGGCTCATTGAAGAATAATATTTTGAAGCTCATAAAATAAGGGAGCAGCCCTGGAAGTAGGGCGAATATAGGGAACTATTTCCAAAAATGGCACAAAAAAGGCTATATAAGAGCTATCAGTGAACAAATTAAAGGGAGTATCTAAAAGATCTTGAAAGACCTTTAAAATGGCTTTTAATTCCACTAATTGGGCAGATTTTTCTCCCATAAAAAATGAATATATTTCACCATTAATGGAATAAGCAGCAACTCCGTTTGAGGAGCCATCAGTAAAAACCAAGGGTGCATTCTTAATAGGACTTGATTTAGTTATTTTGGTGGAAACTACAGGGGTTCTATAAAAAATTGAATTAATTTGTCCTGGGGAAAATGGTTATCAATTTTACCTTGAATAGAGACTAGACCAACGGCCCATGAGGAATCATTTTGCATAAGCCACTGTATTTGCCCAGGACTAAATGGGATAATAATAATATCGGGATCTTCGCCAAATAATTTTAAAGGCTGCTCTCTGCCCAATTGTATAAGTTGAATTACTAAAAATGGGTATGTAGCAAGTATTTTTGAGGATGAGGCAGAGGAATGGACCCAATAAAGGGGAGAATTTTGCCAGAATAGTCCGGTAGGAGAAAAAGAGGAGGGAAATACAAGAAAATACAACGGCTTATCAGGGGAATAATAAGAAATATGCTGTTGTTTAATAGCTTTTCAACCAATAGCAACGCTTGTCTGGCTTCAGGAGTAAGTACTCGAGGAGATAATGGGTCTGGATCTCCTCGCAAAACATCAAAAAGAGGCTTAAGCTCTCCAGTGGAGTGCAACCCAGGCCACACGCAGCTTTCCTGGTAGCCTTTGTGTTGCCCTTTCTCTTTTGGGAACTAGTGAATGTGGTGTCAAAAAAGGCGCAAATAAATGTTTTGCAGCCTTTTCCTGCCCTCAAATTTTTGGTATCTTTGGTAGTGGAGCTGCACAATGGACAGTGCGTGCTTTTATGTTCATCTACATGTATAAGTGGTCTCTGAGATGGCCCGAGTTTGGTATGTGGTTCCTTTAACCACTTTGAAATAATTTTTCTCCAGGTGAAAGAGGAATGCTCGATAAGGGTTGTCTTAGTTGAAAACCATGTGGCACTTCAGGTAAGGTGATAAGGGAGTTGAACGGAGGGGTGGGGGAGAGCGATTTTTTAATATTGTGGTTCATCATTAGTACATCTGCCCCAAAGTTAGCAAATAAAATGGTGTAGGAGAGAAATAACACAAAACAGAGGCTTTCTAGACTGCTTAGATTTGTTCTCATTGCCCAAATGTAAAGCTGTGTTGGTATTCAGAGCTGAATACAGTAATAGTGTTAATTTTTTTTGGTAAAGAAGCATGCACTGTCTAATGAAGATGTGGCACATGTTTTCAAAAGTTGTTGCTTTTTCCTTTTAGGGCGTCCATGGTGAGGATTTTAGGTGTTGGATCTTCAAAAGTTGCACGGAACACATAAATGCCTATCCAGCATCCTCGACTATATGTTTAAGACAGTTTATGAATAAATGTTTTAAGGTTTGACACCTGTGTTTTAAGTCTTTTATTCACCATAAAATAGTCTTCTGCTGAAAACTCTAAGGGAAGGTTCAATCTTTACTACCAGGAACTTCAAATCTTTCTGAACTCTCATCAGCCTGTCTGATAGCCTTGGGATCGCTCCTAGCAAGGTTTTCTTTTTTTTTCTTTTTTGTTTTTTTATTGTAATTAGTAAAAGGGTTACATGATATTTGCCAGATAGAAGGTGCATTAATTCACATACATTGATACCCTTTCACATGTCTTGGTACCCATTTCCCTCCCCCACAACACCCCCCTCCCGTCTTGGTTTTCCCCCATTCCCTATCAAATTTCAAATATCCAATTACAAATAAATTCAATATATCAGATAACAAAGTGAGATATTATACCAATATGAGATAACCAAGGGATAGCAAAGGAGATGAGAGACAACATAGTACATTAAGGACAACAATCATTCATTATATGGCTTTTGTTTCAATATCCTGGAGGTCCTTTCAATTAGCTTCACATTATTTGGCCTTATGTATCAAGATTTTGCTCTATTGCAGATCTCTGCTAGTAGAGCCCAAGGTTTATACTGATTATGACAAATGAGGGAAACCATTGAGCCTAAGTTCCTTTGAGAATGGCTTACTTCACTTAATATGATTTTTTCTAAGTCTTTCCATTTCCTAACAAATGGGGTGATGTCATTCTTTCTGACAGCATCATAGAATTCCATTGTGTACAAATACCACATCTTGTTGATCCACTCATCAACTGAGGGACATCTGGGTTGGTTCCATATCTTTGCTATGGTGAATAGTGCTGCAATGAACATTGTTGTGCTAGTGGATTTAGTATGTCCTTGTTTCTGTATGGTTGGGTAAATGCCAAGTGGTGGAATTGCTGGGTCAAAGGGGAGTTCTATGTTTAACCTTTTGAGGCACTGCCACACTGCTTTCCATAGTGGTTGAACGAGTTTGCACTCCCACCAACAGTGTAGTAGTGATCCCTCCTGGCCACATCCCCTCCAGCATCTGTTGTTATTCGTTTTCCTGAACCTGGCCATTCTAACTGGAGTGAGGTGGAATCTTAGAGTTGTTTTGATTTGCATTTCTTTTATGACCAGAGATGTTGAGCATTTCTTCATGTGTCTATAGGCCATTTTTGTTTCTTCTTCAGAGAAGACTCTCTTTAAGTCTTTGGCCCATTTTTTAATGGGATGGTTGTTACTTTGGAGGTTAGTTTTGGAGTGATTCAATTTTTTGAGTTGTTGATATATTTTAGATATGAGGCCTTTGTCCGTTGTTTGGTTGGTGAAGATCTTCTCCCACTCTGTAGGCTTCCTGATTAGTTTACTAGCTATGTCCTTTGCCATACAAAAGCTCTGCAGTTTAATGCAGTCCCACTTATCCAGCCTTTCTCTGATTTGTTGTGATGCTTGGTCCTTATTAAGAAAGTTTCGACCTGTGCCAAGGAGGCCTAGTGTATCTCCTATTCCTTCTTGTAAAGTTTTCAGTGTGTCAGCTTTTACCTCCAGGTCTTTGATCCATTTGGAGTTAATTCTAGTGCAAGGTGACAAAGAAGGATCCAGCTTTAGTTTTCTGCAGGTGCTTAAGCAGTTCTGCCAGCACAACTTGTTGAAGAGGCTGTCTTTCTTCCATTCTAATTTTTTGGCTCCCTTGTCAAAGATTAGGTGGCCATAGGTGTGTGGTTTAATATCTGTGCCCTCAGTTCTATTCCATTGGTCTTCAGGCCTTTTCTTGTGCCAGTACCAAGCTGTTTTGATAATTATAGCTCTGTAATAGAGGCTAAAGTTTGGAATTGAAATTCCTCCAGCGCTGTTCTTTCTGCTAAGAAGTGTTTTTGCTATACGGGGTCTTCTATTATTCCATATGAAATTTTGAATTGCCGCTCCTATTTCTTTAAAGAATGACATTGGGATATTGATAGCAAGGTTTTCTTGCAAATAATTACACTACCTAGCTCATGGTTAAACTCCTGTGTGTGCTTTACTACATTCACTGGGGTGGTTGTATGTGCATTTGGTTTTTTTCTGTGCACCATTTCAAGGGTTTGAACTCACAGTTTATACAATGTTCCTTAGGTTTTAGTGCCCAAGACTACTGCTCAGCCACTTATGCCACAGTTTAATTTCCAGCTGTTTTTAGGTAATTGGAGATTGTAGATTCACAAGGGCTTTTTTGCCCTGGCTCGCATCAAACAACAACCTTCAAATATTAGGCTCCTGAACAGCTAGAATTGAGGGCAAAGCACTGTACTAAGAGCTGGAAACAATACCTAAAACATAGCTCCTCTAGGAGGATATATAGCTGCTGAAGAAATATGACCAACTGCTCTTTGTGAGATGAATTCTGTCATGTGATTTGAGTCTGAAGCATAATCTAGTCAGGTTGGGCCTAAAAAGGTACCTTTTGGGATAGTGGGGGCAAGAAAAATAAACCCCTTCTATGTCTTATGCTGTTTTTCTCTTTTGTAAGATAGCTGGCTATTAACAGGGCCTATGGGGTGGTAATGTGGAAGAGATGGGTAGAAAAGGCTAGACCACTTACGGTTTGGGCTTTGTTATAGCAGGAAATTAATCAGGTAGCAAACAGACAAGGGCAGGTAGGATTTAGTCTGCCTTGGACCAGTTAAACAAGGATGTTTAACTTGCCACAAGCTTACTGGCCCCAAATGTAGCTGTGGGGCAGCATTTTCTTGTGATAGAAGCAGCTCCGGAATAATGAACCATATTGCCTCAGGTATAAATCTGATCTGGGGAAGAGGTCCTAGGTAGGTCTGAGGTTGCAAAGTGGCCAAAAGTGAAATGAAAAGTAGAGGGAATTGTTTTCTGTAGCCCAGATGACTAAAAGGAAGAGTATGACTACACACTAGAGCAGAGGCAGTAGTCTCAGAGAAAATCCTGGAGCTAGGAAGGATGCCCCATTTTCCCAGGTCATGTGAATCGCCAGGTTAGCTTGGTAGCCAGACAGTGGAAAGACAAAAATTGGTATGTAGCTTACCTCCACCAACTCAGAAAACAAGGACATTTAAAAAGTAACACTGAACATGTGAAAGGGTTTCAATATATGTGAATTAATGCACAATCTATCTGGTAAATATCATGTAACCCATCTATTAATTACAATAAAAAATACATAAAAAAGTAACACTGAAAAACAGATTTTACATCATTTGTAAATAACCAGTGGGACTTAATGCCACAATACAATATTAGAGTGAGCTTCATATAAATAAAAACTGTCTGAGGGTGATGCCTCCTTGTGGAACACTAGTTTAAATTACTTGGAGCTGGGAATATGGTTTTCTGCCCACTTGGCATTCTATTGCACAGCAAAAGCCAGCTGCAGGCCAGGACTCCTGGAGGCTTATGAGAAGAAGCATCTGGTCTGGTTGTGCTTGTGGGCAGATGTGTGGATGGTGTCCAGTTTCAGAAAGTAAGACATGACATCAAGCTTACAAGGCTACCCTTCAGTGCTGTTCAGCACAAGAAGTGAGGATGCTTTCTCTTTGTACTCAGGAGACAAAGGTCCAAGATACTTGAATAGTTAGCTAATTTACAGTTTGACAAGTATCAGTTATATACCCTTCCCAGCCCACTCCTGACTCTTCATTAGGATCAAGTCTCTATCTTGAGGCGGGCAGCTTGAACAGTTTTCACTGTGTGCTTTCCAGTCAAATTGCTTGTAGATAGATGAGGTTTTTCTTCAATCAGGCTGTCTTTGGACCCATTCCTTTTCTGAAAGAAAACATTTTTACATGTATATGCTAGAGTCAGTAAGTAGTTTTTGTAAAAGGACAGAATGTGTACAATATTAATCATTTAGAAGCAAGACACTAGTTATTGAGGCAGTAGAGTAGATGAAGTGGTCCACCAGGATGTACTGACTTCTCAGGCTGGTGGGTACCATTCCCTGAGGTTGTCAGTGGATAGCTGTTTCATTTGAAAGCAGGCTTAGGATCACCACAGCTGACAGAAGATGCTCTAGACTTGCATACAGCAAAATGAGAGCTATTTATTCTGTATAATTTGCTTTTTGGGGGGAGGTGGAGGGTTTGAACTTAGGGCCTGAGCACTGTTCTTGGGCTATCTCAAGGCTACTGCTCTACCATTGAGCCACAGCATTGCTTCTACCTATTTTCATGTATGCTAGGCACGCTCTACCGTTAGGACATACTCCTGGCCTAATTTGCCATTTTTGAAATTCTTCAGTGATGCTGATAAATCACAGGGAGTTTTATAGAATCTGTGTGTGTTGCTCAGATTTCCATTCCAGGCTGGGATTGTTGGAAATTCTGGTTTGCTACACAGCTCAAATTTGAGATCCTCTGGGAACTACCCTAGCCTGAAAAGACCCACCCTATCCAATCCCACGAGCCTTCCAAAAACAGTCCTCAGCCACAACAACCTTTTTAGCTCAAGACAGGATGACTGAAGCTCCAGAGCTTCCCATAAGTTCCCATTAGGGGACTGAGCTACACAGTTTAGTTGTACCTCTACCCACATCTCTCTTCTTTCACTTCCCATCAAGTACCACAGGGTACTTCCCAATAAACTGGCACATAAATCCATCTGTGTATCTGTTTTTTTAGAAAAAGATCTTTAATCAAGTAATTGATAAGAAAGGAACAGGGAATGGAAAATAGCATAGCAGCTTTGTAGGTAATGTATGAACTCCCAAGTTTATAATGTATAAACCTCATAGCTAACATGTTTTTATGAGAGAGACACAGTAGTTTTAATTGGCTTCTCTACAGGATTCACACACAACGACAGGCTGGCACTAGCCAATCATAAATGTCAACTTCTGCATCTATTAGTTCATCCAACTGTCTTTAAGTTCATATCATCTTGTTAAACTTCTCCGTGAGAATGATGTCAAACCCTGCAGAATGACATTCAAGACTCTCTGAGACCGAATTCAGGAGCTTTAAACTGATTATGTTAAGGCAGCTAGACACGATGTCCTTCTGTTGTCTTTAACCATATTTGTACCCAATTTCAAGGATGTACATACCTCCTCTGGAAAAATAAATTCAGATTTGAGTAAATCTTCTCTCTGCCATTTTTAACAATAATATCTGTCCCCAATTTGACTTTGTTTCTCTGGCTTGAAAAACACTTGAAACAAGGCACCAGTGGTTCTGTATTCCTAGATACTCAGGAGGCTGAGATCTAAAGGAAAGTAGAAACTGGGAGCATCAAGGAGCAAGGCCATCTTCAAAAGGAGAAAATCCCCCACACCCTATCAAAAATTTATCTAAAACCAAAAAAGCCTGGACGATAGGCTTGTGTGGTTTTGAGTGCTTGCCTTGCAAGCTCCTGAGTATGAACCCAATAACCACCCCCCCTCCTCACAACATTGAATATGTTACTAGCTAGACTCAGAACTTGATGAAAGAGGGCTATTTCTCTCATTGAAAAACAAGGCTGTTTTGGAACCACAGGCTAATGTATTTAGACCTGCCCACTTACTTACTTCACTTCTGAGAGAACTGATGGCTCCCCATCAGCTGCCTCTCAGTGGCTCTCCTTGGGATTGTATTAAAACTACCTTTATTCTAGAACAAGGAAGTAAAGACACCAATACTCACTGAATATGCTTCCATAACTCTTCTTTTGCTTGAACATCGGGGCTCCTCCTATAAATAAGGAAAACACATCTCTGCAACTATGCTTCATTTATAACCTAAAGTGCTTAGACTTTACATCTACAAACTTAAACATCTTATGAGCCATCTGAGAACAGACCAGAAAGGATTGGTTATTTTTTTATTTCATATATTTATTGATTTTAATATTTTTTATTGTGATTAATAGAAGTTTTCCATTATATTCACCACATAGAAGGTGCATAACTTCACAAACATTGATACCGTTTCTCATGACCATTTCCCGCCAACCCACCCCCCACTTATCTTGATTTCCCCCGTCCCTAAACAAATTTCAAAGAACTTATTAAGCACATATAAAATGGCTTTTGTTTTCTTCTCCTGGAAGTCCTTACATTTAGTATCATACTATTTGGCCTGTTGTCTCTAGATTTTGTTCTATTGTAAATCTCTACTAGGAGAGCCCAAGGTTTCTACTGATTATGACAAATGAGGAAGACTATTGGGCCTACATTCCTTTCCATCAGGCTTACTTCACTTAATATGTTTTTTTATGTCTTTCCATTTTCTTACAAATGGGGCGATGTCATTCTTTCTGACAGCAGCATAGAATTTGATTCTGCATAAATACCACATCTTGTTGGTCCACTCATCAACTAAGGGTACCTGGGTTGGTTCCATATCTTTGCTATTATAAGTACTGATGCAATGAACGTCATTGTTCTAATGGATTTAGTATGCCTTTGTTTCTGGATGGTTGTGTAAATGCTAAGTAGTGGAATTGCTGGGTCATAGGGGAGCTCTATGTTTAGTCTTTTGAGGACCTGCCATACTGCTTTCCATAGTGTTTGAATGAGTTTGCACTCCCACCAACTGTGTAGTATTGATCCCTCCTGGCAACATCCCTTCCAGCATCTGTTATTAGTTTTCTTGATCCTGGCCATTGTAACTGGAGTGAAGTCGAATCTTTGAGTTGTTTTGGTTTGCATTTCTTCTATGACCGGAAATGTCGAGCATTTCTTCATGTGTATATAGAACATGAGTTCTTGAGTTCAATCCCTGGTATAAAAAATAGACTTAAAAGGCCATTCTTCTCTGATATCAGTTGATCAAATAGAAGCTATTCTCAACTTATACATATGTATTTACTTCAAAAGAATATTTCTTAGGGAGCCAGTAGGGGAATAAAGAGAGAATACCACAGGGTAATAGAATGGAAAGGAACAACGTCCGTTATGAACACGTATAACATGTCAACATGAAACCCATCATTTTCTACAATTAACACCTGCTAGTGGAAGGGGAAGAAAGAGCTTTCCTCTGGCCACCATGGAGTAAGTAGCATCAGATAACCTCTCATCCTCACTAACTTCGCCACATACAGAGCACACACAAGTGTGTTCAGGAACCAGGCAGACAGGATTTGTGAGAGAAAGGAAGCATAAGTCGAGTCCTTCTTCCCCAGCTCTCTGCCTGGGGCATCTAGGCTGCAGTGCTGGGGAGGTGGCGGCTCAGGTCACAGCAGCAGTCTTGGGAGCTGAGGAACACAGAGGTCAGAGATGGAGGCTGCTGACCAGGGTGGAACTGAAGCTTGGGAGGAAAGAGTCAGGAAAATGTAAATTGAATTAGGCAGTGGAACAAGAACGGTCAAGGGAAAAAGCCTTTGTGAAGACCTCAACGCAAGTACCTCAATTATTTTACGAACATAAATCATTGCAACCTAGACATAACAAGTAGGAAATACTAAGTGTCATGTGTGAATGTAAAGCAGTTTGTAATTTAAAATATCCCATAAAGAAATATCCAGAGATGGTTTCACTAGTGAATTATATAAAAATATTTAAACATTAAGAAGAAAAAACAGTGTGGTAACTGTTACCAAAATGACAAGCAAAAATATTACAAGAAAAATATGGACCAATATTTTCTATAAACAGTAAAACTATTTTAAAACAGCAAATGGAATGTAGCAATGTCCAAAAAAGATAGCACATATGATTAAAAAACTGACTGGGTACAATCCATCCAGTAACAAAATAAAGAAGAAAAATGCAAATGCACACACCTCAGTAGGTATGAAAAGACAATATTCAAAACTCATTTCAGATAGAAACTCTTCATTGCTCCATTTGATGTTATCTCAGACATGTAATCCTAGCTACTCAGGGGGCTAAAATCTATGGATCATAGTTCAAAGCCAGCCAGAGCAAGAAAGACTCTCTATATCCAATAAACTACGAAAAAGCCACAAGTGGATCTGTAGTTCAAATGGAGTGCTACTTTTGAGCAAAAAAATCTCAGGGACATTGCCCAGGCCCTTGGTTCAAGCCCTAGGACCAGCACATGCACACACACACTCAGACACACAGACAGACACTTCTTCACTAACTCCACTAATCCAGTTTAAGAGGAACAGAAGAGTTTCCTCAAAATTCATCCCCATAAGGGAGAACAAGCTAGGAATATCTGCTTTCTACCATGACTACTGCTCTACATCATAATTCAGTTTGCTATAGGAGCTAGCTAGTACACAATGGTAGAAAAGGAAACAAAAGATAAAGGTTTAATAGAAAGATATGAAACCAACCCAGATGCCCCTGAGTAGATGACTAGATCAACAAGAGGATGTATTTATACACAATGGAACCCTAGGCTGCCATCAGAAAGAACGGTATCACCCCATTTATAAGGAAATGGAAAGACTTGGGAAAAATCATATTAAGTGAAGAAAGCCAGAATCAAAGGAACATAGGCCCAATGGTTTCCCTCATTTGTCATAATTAGTATAAACCTCAGACTCTCCTAGCAGAGGTTTACAATAGCACAAAAGCTAGATACATAAGGCTATATACAATGAGGCTAAATGAAAGGACCTCCAGGTTATGGAAATAAGAGCTATATAACATGTGATTGTTGTACTTAATTTACTGTGTTATTTCTCATCTCTTTCGTTGTCCCTTGGTTATTCTATTATTGTTACAGTGTCTTACCTAGTTATCTGGTATATTGTATGTATATTTGTTTATTTGAAATAGGATAGGCAAGGGGGTAAAGAAGTTGAGGAGAGGAGGTTGGGGCAGGTAAATGGGGACAAAAACATGAAAAGGGTATCCATGTTTTTTAAGTAATGCACCTCCTATCTGGCGAATATAAGGAAATTCTTCCATTAATTACAATTAAAAAACAGAATTATGTTAAAAAGGTTAAGGTTTAAAATAAATTTACCACTGTTTGTGGTAAAATGTTATTGTAACTGTAGCAAATTCACAAAATAATGTTCCCAAATGTGTGGTGTCTACAGTTAAGTAAATTTAACAAAGTTGCAATGTGGCAAGGTATTACAGAAGGATTTTTGTTTGTTTTTATTTCTTGTATTTTGAGTGGATGAATTTTCATGTCACCTATGCTGGCATGGAACTCCTTATGTAGCCCTAGACAGCACTCAAATTCACAATCTTCCTGCCTCATGTTTCTTTCTCTGAGATTCCTCCTCACTCCAGTTAGAATGGCCATGATCCAGAAATATAATAACAACAGATGCTGGCAGGGATGTGATTTCTCAAGAGTGGAAACTTTGGGGTCGGGACTTTGTCCTAGTGGTAGAGTGCTTGGTAGCATGCAGGAAGTGCCGGGTGAGATTCCTTCGTACCACATACATAGAAAAAGGCCAGAAATGGTGCTGAGGCTAAATGGTTAGAGCCCTAACCTTCAGAAAAATAAAGAACCCAAGGACTGTTGTCAGGTCCTGAGTCTAAGCACAGGACTTGGAAAAAAAAAGACAAAACATAGACCTTCCGTATAACCCAGCATTCCACTACTTGGCATTTACCCAATTGTCCAGAAAAAAGGACATACTAAAGCCACTAGCACAACGATGTGCAGTGCAGCACTGTTTACCCTAGCAAAGGTATTCAACCACCCCTGGTGCCCCTCCCATACTTTGTCTTTGAACTAGTGTTTGGTAAAAGAAGTCTTGTAGAGCAAGGAATCACATGTGACATACCAGCCTGTCTTTGGCCTTGGGCCCTCCAATTGGCACCTAGTATTCAGCAAGGTTTCCTGGGGAGTTCAGCAGGCTTCAAAGGGCATATTGTTGGAAAGCAAGACCTCAGCTTTGAAGTGTGGATTCCATAGTTCATCCCTGTCATGCCAGCCATTTTCTAAGCAAGATTCTCAGATTGAATAGCGCAGGTGTCGGGAATAACATTCCCTAGCACAGGGCTCAGGATGAACTTTGTTAAGTCAGCCTGGAAGAAATGACTTCTTCCCTTGGATCTCTCCCCCTGCACCCTGGAAATACCCACCCAGCACCTATAACCCTGGCAACTGGCATGCCTGGGTGCAGTGAGAGGGCCCCATTGATGTATTTCCCCATCTTCTGAGATCATATCCACTTCTTCTGTGTCTATACCCCTCCCTCTATATAATCTCTCACTTCCCACCCTAAGCTCTCTTGCTTGCCCAGACTCCATCTTGGGTGGCCGGAGTCTGCTTTTCCTCATGCAATAAACCCTCTTCTGAACTGCGTGGCGTTTCCTATCGGCTCACCTTATATTTAGTGCCATACTCAGATGAGGGAGACGGTCAAGAGTGGCTGGATCCCCTCTTTTCTCGAGGGTCAATCCACCTTCTGCCCCCACCCACTTCATACCAGAGAAAGGAAACACCACTCCCGTACCTCTGCCTTTCCCATTGCTGGAGGTGCATTCACTAAATATATCCTGTCTGCACCTGGTGAGTGACTCCTGCCCGCAGGCCTCTTTTCTGTTTCCTTTAACCACCCCTGCCTAGGGCTCGCTCCCTGTGTCTAGTTTAAAACCCCCCACCCCTCAATGTGTCCTGGTGAGATTGGATTCCCCCTCCCCCGCACATTCCACTTTCCCACTCAACATCCTTATTGACTCTACCCAATGACATTGTCACTGACTCCACCCCTGTCACCACTGACTTCCCCCCTCCCCTGGTGTCCTCACTGACTGGGCCCTCCCATCCATGTCCTCACTAACTCTTCCCCTACCTCCTCACTGACCACCCCCCACCCTCACAGACTTCACTTCCTCTTAGTGTTTCTTATTACAATGGAGTCTCATCAGTCTCACCCAAGCCAGGACACCCCCTTGGGATATCCTATATGCTCTTTAGATGTTCTTCTAATCAGAGACTCCATAAAGCCAAAACTGCTCATCTTTTATTGCAATTGTGTCTGTCCAAAGTATAGGCTAGGCAATTGGTCTCAGTGGACCCGAAATAGGACTTTGGATTATAATTTTCTCAGGAATTTAGGCAGTTTCTGCCGACGCAATGGTAAATGGCCAGAGGTTCTATAAGTTCAGGCTTTCTTTGCTCTCCATGCTTGCCTTTCTCTCAACCAATCCTGTTCAACTTCCCCTATCCTACTGGCACAGGGGCATCCTGTCCCTGCCAAATCACCTAAGAGCCTGGAGTCTCTTCCTAAACCTAAAGTGCTTGATCCCTTACTCCACATTGAAGATTCTGCTTCTCCTCCCCAAGCTGAACCTTTCCTTCCTTCTCCTCCCCCTTCATCTCCTTTTGAGTCACCTCCTGCTACTCATACTCGATCTTGTACTGGTAGCACACAGCCTCCACCAGTCTCCTTATATCCTCTGCAGGAGATGGCAGGGGCAGAAGGGGTCATTCGTGTGCATGCCCCCTTTTAAATGACAGATCCTTCCCAGATTGAGAAGCAACTAGGATCATACTCCCAAGACCCCAATAATTATACCAAAGAATTTAAATACCTTGTTCAGACTTATGACCTCACCTGGCATGACTTATATACAGTCCTGTCCTCTACCCTTACCTCTGAAGAAAAGGAAATGGTTTGGGTTGCAGCCCAGGCTCATGCTGATGAAACCCACCACCTAGACAATTCTTTCCCAGTAGGGGCAACGTCTGTGCCCAGGGAAGAGCCCAAATGTGATTATGAAAATAATGGCCCGGGAAGGGTTATCAGAAATAGGATTGTAACCTGCCTGGTAGCTGGCCTCTAGAAGGCAGCCCACCATGCAGTCAACTATGATAAACTAAGGGAAGTTACCCAGAAACCCACTGAAAACCCAGCCTAATTTCTTGGTAGCCTTACCTTAGCACTCCATCTTTATAATAAGCTGGGCCCAGAGTCAAAAGAAGGTATAGTGGTCCTTAATACCCATTTCATTTCCCAATCAGCTCCTGATATTAAAAAAAAATTGAAAAAGGCTGAGGTTGACCCTCAAAACACTCAAGGAAATCTGGTGAGCACGGCCTTTAAGGTTTTTAAAAATCAGGAGGAACAGAAAAAAGCTGGTTGTGACAAAGATAATGTTGATAGTGGTGATATACCTGGAGACAATTGTGCTAGTGGCAACTGACTAGTGTCACCTTACCTATAGGAATCTTCCTAAAACACTCTTCAAACTGACAACCAACCTATAGGAAGATTCCTATAGGTAAGGTGACACTAGTCAATTGCCACTCCACCATAGTCTCCAGGTATATCACCACTGTTAACATTATCTTTGTCACAACCATCAACACTTGCATGAAACGTTCACCCACAATTCCTTACCTGAAGCTACTGTGTCTCTTTCAGCCTTGGTACCCATCAAGCTATCAAGATCAAGGCCTCCAGCTTTTCAGCTTTGGCTGTAGTGACATCTTTTGAATAACATATTCTAGCTCATTCCCCAGCTTGTTTTATGTGATTATAAGCCTGTTTCAACTGTTATAATATTATATTCTGCTCTATGTTTAGAAATACTGCCATTATTATCTGAGTCTTCAGTTCTATTCTATTGGTCTTCAGGCCTGTTCTTGTGCCAGTACCAAGCTGTTTTGATAATTATAGCTCTGTAATAGAGTCTAAAGTTTGGTATTGACATTCATCCTGTGCTGTTCTTTCTGCTAAGAAGTATTTTTGATATATGGGGTCTTTTATTATTCCATATGAAATTTTGGATTGCCTATTCTATTTCTTTAAAGAATAACATTGGGATATTGATGGTCATTGCATTGAATTTGTAGATACCCCTTGGCAAGATTGTCATTTTCACAATATTGATTCTTCCAATCTTGGAGCATGGGAGGTTTTTCCATTTCCTCAGTTCCGCTTTAAATTCCTTTTTCAGGGTTTTAAAGTTTTCATCAAAAAGGTCCCAGTGGATCAAAGACTTGGAGGTAAAAGCCGACACTCTGAAAACTGTACCAGAAGGAATAGGAGATACAGTAGACCTCCTTGGCACAGGTCAAAAGTTTCTTAATAAGGACCAAGAATCACAACAAATCAGAGAAAGGTTAGATAAGTGGGACTGCATTAAAATGCAGAGCCTTTATATGGCAAAGGACATAGCTAGTAAACTAATTAGGAAGCTTACAGAGTGGGAGAAGATCTTCACCAACAATACAACAGACAAAGGTCTCATATCTAAAATATATCAACAGCTAAAAAAATTGAATCAATCCAAAACTAATCTTCAAAGTAACAACCATCCCATTAAAACATGGGCCAAAGACTTAAAGAGAGTCTTCTCTGAAGAAGAAACAAAAATGGCCTATAGACAAATAAAGAAATGCTCAACATCTCTGGTCATAAAAGAAATGCAAATCAAAACAACTCTAAGATTCCACCTCACTCCAGTCAAAATGGTCAGGATCAAGAAAACTACTAAAAACAGATGCTGGAGGGGAAGTGGCCAGGAGGGATCACTACTACACTGTTGGTGGGAGTGCAAACTCATTCAACCACTATGGAAAGCAGTTTGGCAGTTCCTGAAAAGACTAAACAAAGAGCTTCCCCTAGGACCTAGCAATTCTACTACTTCACCATAGCAAAGATATGGAACCAACCTAGATGTCCCTCAGTTGATGAGTGGATCAACAAGATGTGGTATTTGTACACAATGGAATTGTATGCTGCTCTCAGAAAGAATAACATCACCCCATTTGTTAGGAAATGGAAAGACTTAGAAAAGATCACATTAAGTGAAGTAAGCCAGATTCAAAGGAACTTAGGCTCAATTGTTTCCCTCATTTGTCAAAATCAGTAGAAACCTTGGGCTCTCCTAGGAGAGATTTGCAATAGAGCAAAACCTTGATACAAAAGGCCATATAGTATATCGCTGAATGAAAGGATCTCTAGGATATAGAAACATAAGCCATATAATGAATGATTGCTGTTCTTAAGGTACTATGTTATCTCTCATCTCTTTTGCTGTCCCTTGGTTATCTCATATTGGTATAGTATCTCACTTTGTTACCTGATATATTGGATATATTTGTATTTGGTTATTTGAAATTGGATAAGGAACGGGGAAAAACAAGATGAGGGGTGGGGGTGTGAGGGGGAAATGGGGACCAAGACATGTGAAAGAGTATCAATGTATGGGAATTAATGCACCATCTATCTGGCAAATATCATGTAACACTTCTATTAATTACAATAAAAAATATATTAAAAAAAGAAAAAAGCTGATAAGGCTACCTGTAATAGGAAAATTTGCCAGCTCCTGGCTGCTGCCCTTCAGGCTTCTCAAAGAAGAAGCACCCAATGCCCACCACCCAGACCATGCTTTAAGTGTGGCAAGGAAGGCCACTGGGCAAGAGCTTGTCCTACTCTAAAACCACCATCTGGACCTTGCCAAAGGGTCCCGTAGATGGGACACTGGGGAATTGACTATCCCTCCTCAGCTCTACAAGATGGGTCAGTCCCTCCCATACCCCCCACACGTGGTGAGGAGTTCAACTTCTCTGAGATACTCAGCTTAGCAACGGAAGTGCAATGCTGCCCAGGGCCGCTGGTTCCCACAAGCATCCCAATGGAGGAACCCAGGGTATGTCTCCAGATTGAAGCCAAGCTACTTGTATCCTTTTTTTTGGACATGGGAGCCAGTTATTCATTGTTACCTGAGTATTACAGCCTGTCTTTTCCCTCCCAGATCTCAATTGTCAGTGTAGATGGCCTTACTTGTTCTGTAACTACCCATGTAGAATAGATAAGTTTCCTTTTATACATTCCTTCCTAATCTTACTCCACTGTCCCATATCCAAGACTCCCTCAGCCCCTTAAAGCCCTTTTCCTTCTCCCCCAATTTTGCCTGAAGATCGAGTCTTTCTTAACACCCTTTACCTGTCTGGTTTACATCCTAATTGAACAGGCCCTCATTAGGTCCTGCTAACCGCTCCCAGTGCAGTTTAGCTCAAAGGACAGTCACAGTGGTTTCTTCTGTCAAGAGTGAAATGAAGGCTCCTGCTCTTGCACCTTCTATGACGCCAAGGTATCTCTCATCCCTGAAGAAGTTGGCACCCCTGGAAATGACTTCTTCCCTTGGCTCTCTCCCCCTGCATCCTGGAAATCCGTGCCCAGCACCTGTAACCCTGGCAACTGGCATGCCTGGGGAGAGTGGGAGGTCCCCACTGAGGTATTTCACCATCCTCTGAAGTCATATCCATTTCTGCTGTGTCTATTCAACTCCCCCTATATAATCTCTCACTTCAGCCCTAAGCTTACTTGCTTGCCCAGACTCCATCTTGGGTGGCAGGAGTCTGCTCTCTCCTCACACAATAAATGCTCTTCTGAATTGAGTGGAGTTTCCTTTCGGCTGCCCTTACAGACTTCAATTTTTAAATGTACAGTAAAGTGTTTGGATAAGAATCTGCATATAGGAAGCATCACAGCTGTGGGAATACTGTGTTGTCCAGAGTGATAGAGCAAAGCTTCAAGAATTTGAATAGGCTTTGAATGGCAAGTGCAATTCTACTGAGAGTCTAGAGAAGTGAGATGGGATTAAAGCGAAGCACAAGAAGCGGTGACGGAAGATGGCACCGAGACAATAGGGACAATGCCTAGCTCTCTCTCACAAAAAGAGAGAACCAGGAAGTCCCACGAGCCAACTACCTTAAAAAATCCACAACAACAAACTCAAAAAGCAACGGAGAAGGACTCAAACCGAAAAGAAAGCGAGGACCTCTCCCCTAACCCTCTCCACCGGCTCCAAGCCGCGAAAAGCGGCGGCGGATGGAGGGCTCCAGGCTGGGAGCCTGACTGCTGCAGAAACCAGTTTAGAACCGGTCCAGTGAAAGGTGGAAGCAGCAGAACCCAGACACAGAACCAGAACAGCAAGCAGCAGAATCAAGATGCGGAACACAGGTGGCGGCGGAGACCTGAGGGGAGTGAAAGACTCCCCACCACCGTGGAACACCCACAGACAGAAAGCACAGGCGTGAGTAATACAGCGCATCCCCACACACATCGGGAAAGCAGAGCTTCTGCCAAGCAATAGAACTTAAGTCAGACCCCTCCACCCCGCCCGAGAAAGACTGGCAGGAGCAGGGGGGCAAGGAATTTAGATTACTGTCCCTTCCCTCAACAGCCCCCTCCCTCAAGCCATTTACTGGAGATTGATAGGAGGGCTACATAAGACCCAGCACCCCACCAAGGGAGGCGGGGCTGTCCCAACTCCCACCCACCCAACGGGCTCAACCCCCAGCCTTCTGACTGGAGACTGACAAGCGTGCGGACCCTAAGACTCAGCACCCCACCAGGGGAGGCCGAGCTGTCCCAGCTCCCACCCACCCACCAGGCTCCTCTCCCAGGCCACTGGATCTGGAGAGTGGAGGGCACTGGGACCCTGCCTTACAACAGTGGGTAGGGGGTACGGGAAAATAGGAGCCAGCATATGCCCCCCCCCTCAATTCCTGAGCGGGGCATCCTCCAGCTGGTAATCCTGAGCAAGATAGCACCGAGGGGCACTCCATAGTAACAGACTCTGACAAAGCTATGGAAACACAGCAGGGATCTGAAGGGCAGACCAGCAGCCAAGCTCCCCTTCTGAGAATCAAAAAGGCGCAGCTCCGCCCTTGGAGCCCATGTCCTCAGCTGGGCCCCGCCCCTGGGAACAGAAGGGTCTCCTGTTGGTCCTGCTGAGAGCCCCTGGAAACTCTCAATCCCCAGACCCTTGGTTTGGGGCAGCCCCTGGAAGCAGCACAGGAAAATGTCTGCCAACCGCACTCAGAGGGAAGCTCACAGATCCATCCGATGGTCCACTGTGAGGCCACTGGTTGGGCTGAGAGCTAGTCGTGCAGCAACTCATAAGTTTTATTCTAATCCTTTCCAAACTTTGTACTCAAATATACTACCTACTTACCCACTTAGGTCAGTTATCCTTACGCTATACCTTTTCTTCATTACTACAATATTCTTACACTCCTACGTTAATCCTCTTGTACCTCCCCTGACCTCTCTCATTCTATTTTTCTACCTCTGGACCTCTGTTCTTCTTTCAACGCTTATAATGCATGCATCTACACTTGATGGCTGTTTAGCAATACTGTATATCTAGGTATTTAGTTATTCTCTAGGCTCAGAGGGACTTAAAGACAATAGAGATTGGATTGAGAGGCTTATTGTTTTGGGTATAAATCGCTTATCAGTGGATGTATTAGATTGGACTGTAACTGCACAAAAATAAAGAGTGATAACACCAATCAAAAGTTGTGAACATCTAGTGTCTGCCAGCTACAGAAGACTAGGTTGGTTATATCTGAAAAACTATAATCGTGTTTAGTATTAATATTGCTCCCATTTTCAAATGGGCAGAACAAGAAACTCAAGAGAAATGACAAATCAAGAAACAACATCAACCACCCAATGTAAACAGCCAATGGAACAGTCACTGGCAAACCTAGAGGAGAGTCTTCCAAGTGCTATACAAATGCAATTGATAAATATCATTAATGAAAAATGTGAAAATATAAAGAAAGAGATAAGGGAGTATGCCATAGCTGAACAAGAGGAAATCATAAACAAGGTGAAAAGTGAAAAAGAAGAAGCCATAAAGGAGGCCATAATAAAGGTTTTTCAAAAAAGATGGATGAATTCATAGAATACACAAATGAAAATGTGACCGAACTCTAGAATATCCAAAGACAATAAAGCTAATGAACTAAACACTCAAATGGAAATCAAGGAGCTAAAGAAATCCATACATGATCTAAAACAAGAGATGCAAGGCATCAAAAATGAGCAATTAGAAGCAAGGGAGATGAAAAATAAAGTAGATAGCATTGGTAGCAGGTTAGCCAATGCAGAGGAGAGAATTTCTGGGGCTGAAGATAATTTAGTTATTATAGAGAAAGAACAAAAAATGAGTCAATCCAAATCTAGGAAAAATGAGAGAGCACTTCAGGAGATCCAAGATACAATTAAGAAGCCTAATTTAAGGCTAACTGGAATTGAGGAGGGCATGGAGAAAGAGGTCAATGGTATTGGAAATATACTTCAGGGAATCATCTCAGACAATTTCCCAAATATCCAGAAGGGCAGGCCCATCCAGATACAAGAAGCTTTTAGAACCCCAAACAGACCAGACCAGAAAAGAACATCCCACCGCCACATCGTAATCTGAACTGGATCAATAGAAACCAAAGAAATGATTCTAAAGGCACCAGGGAAAAGGGATCAGTAACCTATAAAGGCAAACCAATAAGAATAACCCCAGATTTCTCAGCAGAGACCATGCAAGCAAGAAGTGACTGGAACCATATATGTCATACCCTGAAGTCAAATAACTACCAACCAAGAATACTGTACCCAGCTAAGCTCTCATTCATAACTGAGGGAACAATAAAAACATTCCATTCCAGGGAAAAGCTGCAACAATATGTCGCAACAAAACCAACACTACAGAGAATTCTCAAAGATGTTCTATACATAGAAAACCAAAATAAATGCAATATAGGGAAAGAAATGCCACCTAAACAGCATACCATCTAAGGACCACAAGAACTGTCAAGACACAGGCCCTACTAAAAGCTTTTAAAAATGGTAGGAACTAATAAATATCTCTCAATCCTAACTCTCAATATCAATGGACTTAACTCTCTAATAAAACGGCATAGGCTGTCTAGTTGGATCAAAAAGCAAGAGCCATTGTTCTGCTGTCTTCAAAAAACACATCTTACCCAAAAAAACAATCATCTCTTGAAAGTGAGAGGTTGGAATCAACTCTATCAAGCTAACGGCCCCCATAAACAGTCTGGACTTGCCATCCTTAAATCAGATAAAATAGTCTTCAAACTAAAACGGATCTATCCTCCAGGAAGACATGAGGATCCTGAATATTTACACACCCAATCCCAGAGCTCCGAACTTCATCAAGCAAACTTTAC
The DNA here is from genome assembly GCF_031878675.1 of Megascapheus bottae. NCBI lineage: Eukaryota > Metazoa > Chordata > Mammalia > Rodentia > Geomyidae > Megascapheus > Megascapheus bottae. The sequence goes on along the minus strand of NW_028327804.1, from coordinate 6,149,810 downwards.
TTACACTGAAACTATATATAGATCGAAATACAGTGATTGTTGGGGCCTTTAACACACCACTCTCACCTCTGGACAGATCAACAAGGCAAAAACTCAACAGAGAAACCTTAGAACAGAACAACTATATAGACCAACTAGATCTAACAGACATCTGCAGAATATTCCACCCAGCAACAACACAATATATGTTTTTTTCATCAGCACATGGAACATTTTCCAAAATAGACCACATCTTAGGCCATAAAACAAACCTGGTCAGCTTCAAAAACACTGAAATTATTCCATGCACGCTCTCAGACCACAAAGGCATCAAATTGGAACTGAACACACATCTCCACCAACGAAAACCCTGTAACTCATGGAGATTAAACAACACATTGTTGAATCACGAATGGGTCATCGAAGAGATCAGAACAGAAATCCAACAGTTTATGAAATTTAACAATAAGGAGCACACAATTTACCAGCTCATTTGGAACATAGTAAGGCAGTACTCAGAGCAAAATTTATAGCTCTGAGTGCCTACAACAATTTGTAAAAAACGCTAACCAACAAATTAATGTGACACCTTAAGCACCTGGAAAAAGAGCAACAAACCAACCCTAATCCCAGTAGAAAAAAGCAATTTATTAAAATCAAAGCAGAATTAAATGATTTGGAATAAAAAAAACTATAGAAAGAATCAATAAAACAAGGAGTTGTTTCTTTGAAAGAATTAACAAAATTGACAAACCCTTAAGAAATCTTACCAAAAAATGAAGAGAGCATATCGAAATAAACAAAATCGCAAATGAAAATGGTAATATCACGACAGAAATTACCAAGAGCCAGAATATCATAAGGTAATACTTCTCAAACTTTTATGCCAATAAATTTGAGAATCTAGAAGACATGGATGAATTCCTAGCCTATATTAACATACGCACACTGAACAAAGAAGAACTAACCCAACTCAACAGGCCTATTTCAAGCTCTGAAATAGAAATGGCAATAAGAGAATTTGCACCTAAGAAAAGCCCAGGGCCAGATAGATTCACAGCTGAATTCTATAAGGTCTTCAAAGCAGAGCTCACACAAATACTCCTGAAGCTCTTCAACGAAATTGAAAATGAAGGTTCTTTACCAAACTCATTCTGTGAAGCCAGTAAAACTAGTTTAAAACAGCAAATAGAATGCAGCAAGGTATATATTGTTTCTCCTTTCCGGTGGCTCAAGGATTTTAGCAAACTTTTCCTGTGCCTACACACAGTGTCCTTTTTCATATACTATTTAACTGAAGATTTAAGAAAGCTTCTTTTTAAAGAAAGTTTTACCCTAAGTTTCACAGAGTTTCATTAAGCGTTCATTTCATGGTTATCTGATATGAAAGTCTTCTTTTATGACTGTGTTGCATGAACTATGATCTGAGGAAAAGAGAGAATATGATTCAAGGGTCTGTATCAGATTGATACATTTCCTGGGGAAAATGTTCTAATACAGCGGGATTTGAGCACATCTCAGAGGAATGCCCCAAGTGCTAATACAATGACCATGACTCACATTTGCCTGAGGAACACGATGCCAGTCTCTGGTCTGCACAAAGTGTCATAAAATCGATGGGGGTTACAGAGAATTCCTAATGCCAGTATAGTATGATAATGTATAAACCTTTATATTATATTCTCATAAAAATTTACCCTGTTTAAACAAAGCCTTCTGATTTCTAAGCCTCATTGTAGTTTCCACTGAAGCAAGTAAGAGTAAGGAACTGTTGGTCCCCATGCCTGGAACCAGAGAAGGACTTCAGAGAACCATCGTGACCTCAGATACATTTACATTGTAGGCATATTGATATCCAAGCATGATTCGGGCTAAAGGATTCCTTCCTCGTCTAGCCTGGCACTGGAGAAGTGGTAAAGATAGCCACCTGACTGGAAGAGGCCATGGAGCTCATTCACTGGGAAGAACGTGTTAGTGGAGACTTGTATCCATCAATGGCCATAGGCCAACTGGGACAATGTGGATGTAGGGAGCATCGCGTGGGAAAATTGCTGCTTCAGGTCCCCAGGTTCCCCTTGTGTATGGAAAGAGCTGAGAGGTCATCCATGGACCCACTGGGTGGCATCGACTCGAGAAGACATTCCTCCAAGAGGACATCAAAGCAACCAGGCTCAGAAGTCCTGTCTGCAAGCTACCAGTGGATCAGCTAGTTCTGCCTCTCCACTCTCCAGTCTAGGGATTTTTTGCTAATCTTAGGGAAATCACGGTTCTCCTCTGAGCTTCTAATTATTCCTTTCATCCCTCAAATACTCATAGTCCTCTGAAGACTTAGAATTTTGGAACACAATTCTGGGGAAGCTTTCTACATTAACACTTCTTTTAGGGTTGCCAAAGAAACAGAAAATAAGCAATTATATTGGTATATTATTTCAAATATATTACTCCATCACCTTCTCCTGTGGAATTAAATGTTTACATCAATTGAAAGAAATTTTGCTCAGCATCCAGGTGTTACTTCTCACCATATATTCCTTCCAAATATACCTGCACCCCAGGCGGAGACTTGAGTCCAAACTCTAATTAGATACATAAAGCAGCCCCCATGACTGGAGTAAGGATCCACAGAGATGACGGCAAATAACTGGGTCCAGGTTAGTTCTTCCCCTCAGAATTCCCATCTGGGGCTACTCATGAAATTCTCCCAAAACCAATCACCAATGGCCCTTCAGTCCACCCATTATTCACTGCAAACAGAGGAGGACTTGAATAACTCCCTGTGTGTGACAGGAAAAGAATTGTTGCTGACATTAATCAGAAAGCAAGTGATGGGAACAGAGTTCCTGGTCTGAATCTCCATCCTATCGTCTATCCTGAAATCTGTGACACTGGAACCAAGCTTCAGAGATCTGCAAAAAAAAGGAGAATTGGAGCTTACAGGGAGCATACTCATAAATAAACTTATTTGTTTGATGTTTTATCTGTTTATTTTGCTGGGACTAGAACCCAGATTCTCACACATGGGAAGTGCATGCCCACCACTGCACTCCTCGTCTAGTTTCTAGGCCTAGACACTTGAAAGTGTCCATGTCTCCATGTGTCTGCTCTGCTCTTTTCTGGGATGTTTTTCTAGTAACCTAATGAGTCAGGTTTTCCTCCAGGGATTTTTCCTAGGTGAAAGTTGTCACTAAATTGTTATTTTCCTCAAGATGTTTGGGAGGGGGTGGGGGGAGGAAAGTGGGGACAAAAACATGAGAAGGGGTATCAATGTGTGAGTAGTAATGCACCTACCACCTGGCGAATGTAACTGTAACCCCTCTATACATTATCCCAACAGTAAAAAATAAAGTAAATTATTAGGAAAAAAAGAATATAGGGAAACAAGAGTTATATCTTGTGTGATTGTTGTCATTAATCTATTATGTTATTTATATTTTTTTCTGCCCTTATGCCTAATCTTATTTTGTTACTGTATCAGACTTTGTTACCTTGTATATTGTATATATGTTTACTTGTTTATTTGAAATAGGGAAGAGAAGGGGGGGAAACAAGATGATTGGGAGGAGGTGAGGGCAGGGAAACCGGAACAAAAACATGACAAGGGGTATCAATGTAGGAGATGTAATGAACCCACTTCCTGATGAATGGAAGTGTAACCCATCTATACATTATCCTGACAGTGAAATTTTAAAAAGAAAGAAAAAATTGTTATTTTCTTATAAGTGTAATAAGATGGGAAATGTGCTCTGCTTCTCTGGAGTCTTAATGCGTCACCTTCATGCTCTCCAAAGGTTGAGAGTAGTCTTATCTCTTTCCTCAAAAGAATGGCCACTGGCTGTGTCCCAGGCCACTGCACAGAGTCATTGCACATTAAGAGGATGTCCTTTTGGCAGGACTCCAGGATCTTCCTGTCAGGGGTTCTGCCATAAAAGCTGCCTAAGTGAAGGAATCAGAGAAGGATGACTGGGTTAAGTGCCCAGCTGTGCTATCTGGCAGGGCCTGAACTGCTGCTAGGATCAATCCCATCTTCAACAGATAAAAAGTTCATTCTAAATTCACAAGCTGAGAAAGATACTTGAAAATCATATTCCATGTGCCTTCCTTGAAACTTGCCTTCCTGGTACGTGTAGAATTCAAATGCATTCATGGGCTCTCCTGAAGTTGCCTTGCCCACTCTTCTTTCGGCTCACTCCCCCTAGGCTGCATATTTGTTGAAACACTTCCAGCATGACCTCACCACACTCCAGTGACTTCCCCGAGAGCACTGGTGCTTCACAAGCAAGAACTGTCCATTATCACACGCACAAATCCTGCCCCAGTGTTCTAGAGACCATTGGTCCTGGATGTGAGGCTCATAGACATGCTGCACATGAAGTCTCCATAAACTCCAGAAACCTGGTGACAGGGAGTAGGACCTAAATACGCATGGACAATTGTTCTCCAAAAAGCTCACATAGCCCACATCCTGTCTTGGAAAAGTCATACCTTCCTGGAAGCTTCCTATCATGTATTCTTGAAAGAGTGAATGAAGAAACTCAAGAAACAAATAAATATGTAAATTACCAATAAGAAGAACAAGAGGGAGAAACCATGTAGTTAAGTGACAACATATCCAATGTTATTAGAAGAAATGCAGTTAATCCATTCGCAGAGTGTTTTGATTGTCTTTTCAAATAAAAAATGAATTGAAATAATTACAGTTCTTACGGGTACCTTCATGGCAGAATTGTGTGGGACCCAATAAGCCAGAGGTATCCAGTAAGCCATACACAGCTTCTAGAACTAAGCAAATGAAAAACCATGTTTGCTATTGTAAACTGTTGAGTTTCGGGCAATTTATTACAGAGTAATAGGTTATAAATAAGGTGGAAAACAGAACGAAAAGTAAACCCATACTATATTACAAAAACAAGGATTGGGATGTAGCTCAGTGGCCAAGCACTTGCCTACCACGTGCAACATCCTGGGCTCAATAACCAGTACCAAAAAAGAAAAGTAAAAAAGGCAGGAAGATAAATACAATTTTCTTACAGAAAATGTCCGTATACTGTGCATGAGTATGCGTGCATATACATGCTGAGCATAAGTTTAATAATTTCTTATTTTACTGAATATCAGCTGCCCTTAGGGTTGGTTTTGAGCAATGGAGTATAAAAAGAGTAGATAGTACCTTTACGGAAGATAAACTTAAAAACATGCTCTTATTTCAGTAATTGAAATTAAGATCACCGATGACAAATCATGGAAATCATTCTTTACTTTGGTACAGTAACAAGGGCACTTTCTGGTATTTCTCTCCCTAATTCAATTCCAATCTAATTATTAATAAAGGGGCAGAGGAAACCAGGGTCACTGTGCAATGTACCTCTAGACTATCAATGCCGTGACAAACAGAAAGCCAGGGAAACTCACTAGTGGAGACTATAGTCGATGACAACCAAGCCCTGGATGATACCTTGAAATAGATCCAAGTACCAAAGAAGGACATCAGTAGAAAGACCACTCCCTCCCCTCTCCAGGTGTTCGTCTCCTACATATGTCTAATGTGGAAGCTTCTTATTTTCTTTAAAGTTCTCTGGGATAATTCAGAATAATCACTTCCTGAGATTCTTAACCTATTTACATTTACAAAAATTCTTTTGCCAAATAAGGTCTTAGTCGTGGATTCTGGCGATTAGGCTGTGGGCACTTCCAAGGCCTCTGTCCAGCCCACTACAGATGTTAAGAGGAAGAAGAGATGCATGAAGCATCAATTGGGAATGTGCTCTACTGTCTTTCAAAATTGTTCTGACAATCTGTTAATCCAAATAAAAACATTATTTCTAAAAAGTAAGATATTTAAGTGAAGTTGGCCTGGGGCCAGTCAGAGAAATTCAGGGATTCAAGTACTAAAGGGAAACAGCCACATCCAGCTTTCCTTTTGTGGACAGCAAAAGTAAATCTTATCATAGAGCAGTTTGTAACGATTAACGCTCTAATTTATTAATAAGACTCCAGAAGGCATCTAGAATACATTTTGGTTTTGGAAATATGTCTAAGCCATTGCTCTTATTTGGATAAGTGTTCCCCAAAGTCCCATGAGTTAAAATCTTGACCCCTGGCCTGCCTGTGGAACCTAAGAGAGCAGAAACTCCTGAAAAACCTTCTCATCGTTGGCTGTATGTTCCTCAATTAGACTTGAGAGTCCAGTCTCTTGTTTTTCCTTTCACCATGAGGTGAATGGTTATGCCTCATACTGCTGCTGTGATGCCCCCAAATAATGAGACCAATCAATCATGTATTCACATCTCCAAAACTGTGAGCGAAAATAACCTTTATCTTTATAAGCTGATTGTCTCCAATATTTGTTACAGTAACTGAAAAATTGCTAACACAACCACCAAAGGTAGGAAACCTTTCCAAATAATCAGTATTTAAAAACTCTTCAGCTAGAACATGAAAATAAAAATGTAATATTCTTTAATGATTGTTTTTTTCTTCTCTATAACTACAAAAATTTAGAAGGCTTTGGCTAATCACTGCAAAAAAAAAGTATTTGCAGACTTAGTGATTCTTGGTTATCTCTGAATACTTGACACATCATAGTAAAATTCCAACCATTACATAATTTCCTCTAATTTATTTAATACACTGGACAAAATTGTAAGTTAAACTGGTTCCAGTAGCTGATAGTAAACAAAGGCATTCCTGCAGCTCATATCTGTGATTAAATGGGGTTGCCCTTACCTGAGCTGGGGAAGGGAGGTTTCAGAAATTAGTTTTTACTTATCTAATGGTTGCCAGTGTGGTGTCTTCTAATGTCCTTGAGGTTTATTTCTTTAATATTATAAAATGACATCTATAATTCCAGTCATCTTTATTAATAAGTGATTTGGGGTTTTTCACTCTGGTAGTTGGAATATATACCTTTCTGATAGTGGAAAGAATTGGTGTTTGATGACACATAGCCTAGGAATGTCAGTACTACCACCCTATACTAAAGGCTCAACTAAAGCCTCAATGAAAGACCCAACTTCTCTGTACAGGTTCTCCTCTACCATAATGCATATGGAAACTAGCAGTAAAGAGGGGAATACAGGGATTCTACAATACTCCTTGTACGAATGCACAGTCTGTTAAACTAAATCACTTAAATCCCCCAGGAGAGTTTAAGCCTAGACTGGTTCTGAAGGGTGAGGAATGTATTGAAGCTCTTCCCATCCCCAGGCTTCCACACCCCACACTCCAACATCAGCACCTCTGAAGGTGCTCAAGGCAACATCTTTACCCTTATGATGAAAGGCATGAAAATGGGAGACAGTGAGGCATTTTAAAACAATATAGAAGCTAAGGGTAAAATTCAGTTGCAAAGGACATGTTTCACATGTACAAGACTCTGGGATCAGTTTTCAGCGTGCACACATGCACGCATGCACACACACACACACACACACACACACACACACACTCACTCACACACACTAATATTACCTTTTCCACCATAGGTAGCTTGAAACTCACAATCTGCTTTCCTTATCAACCTCCTCCTTGTCTCATTTAAACATTTGAACACCTCTTTCTCATGCTTACATCCCAAAGATAAGTTTTTAGACATCTCACCTTAAACAAATGATCTTTGAGATGTTCCCAAGTGCTCAGTTCTACTTGCCAACTTTTACCTTCTAAGAGAAGATCCTACTTAAGTAAAAGAAAAATTCCTGGAAGCTGCTTTCTTGGTACCCACTGTAACTTATTTTTCTGGTCCTGGGGCTAGAATTCTGAGTCTTAGAGCTGTCTCTGAGCTTTAGTCTGCTCAAGTCTAGCGCTCTCCCACTGGGGTCACAGGTCCAGTTATTGCTTTCTCTGTGATTAACTGGAAATAACAGTGTCAGGGACTTTCCTGTCAAGACTAGGTTTAAATCGTCATCCTCAGATCTCAGTCTACCAAATAGTTGGGATTATAGGCATGAGCCACTGTCACAGGGCTTCCACTATAAATTTCTGTGCCCTCCTGATTTTCCTTTCTTCCCCAAAATCTATGCATATTTGTATTTTGGTCCTACGGTTGCCTATGTTACAACCACCCACAAGAGCCCATATAGATGGGGCTCTTGCTCCATTAAATCACATGTGGCTCCTTGGCTACACTAATCCATGGAAAATGTGCTATGTGGCCACCAATAACACCATCAGAAATCTAGAATAAAGAACCATACTCTGGGTACCTTCTAATTCACAGTAAATACTGGCCCTCCATATCATTTAGCTAGATCTGAGCACTTAAGAGTGCAGTATGCTAAAAACTTCTCTCAGAAACAGCTACTTCACGCTATCCAACTGTTCCTCATTAATCAATGTGACATGGAGGAATTTCCAGGACACTAAGAAAAATGGAGCTAATAGACATAAATTTCTGAAAAGGCATTTTATTATATTTGACTTCCCAACACATTGTGTTCCAATGGGGAATTGGGTGTTGGATACTGAGATTTCTGAGGCTTTGGTTGCTATAGTGAATTTGATGATGATCTCTGGTGAGAACTAAACCATTAGGCTAGAGAGAGTGAAGGAAACTTTGTGCTTTTTTTAAATGAAAAGTAGATTAAAATAACAAGTTTATCTCTAGTTATGAGCATTGGGGTGTTGCAGTTTTTGCTAATGCTGCTGTAGTTTAACATAACAGATGCTCTGCAAATGAATGGGTAGTTTATGTACAGTGTTAAACTGAAAAACTTTTATTGGAATAAAGATTGAGTGTTTTACTGAATTCAAATCTACTATGCACCCAAAGAAATAAAAATCTATAGCAAACCATTTCTATTATAATACATGAGCTTTTAGGAAGTCTAGCAAAGCAGCAAGCAGATTAAAATGTCTGCTGCCCACTCCTTCTGTCTGCTTTATGCCACTCTAATCATACTTTCATTTCAGGTGAAGTACAATGCACACATTTTGGTATCATTTAAAACAGCTCAACGAGTTAAAGACATGATTTGGTCGTGTCGACTCTTTCTGGGGCATGCAGAGACACACAGGAATGAATTTACAGACAATTATGTAACCTTAGACAGCAGCTGCATTAGGAAGCAACTTAAAATTCAACAAACAAACTGGGACTCCTTTTTGATGCACATTACATAATGAAGAATTGTTTCGTGGAATTCCAAAATGTCTGAGATTTCTATAATATTTGATTACATTAAACTGGCTATTCCTTTTACTTTTTGGAACTTCACTTGCCTGTGATTTTTCATCCAGAAACTATAAATACCACATGTTGACTGAATCAGCAGAATTTATATGGGGGAGTCAGAAAATGCATGTGCTCAAAGTGCTGCACCTCACTAAGCTTTTCTATAGAAAGTTTAGCATGAGGAAAATTACTGGAGAAACAAGCAAACCTGGAGGTTGGTTAGTTTTCTCCCCTCTGGAAATAGTTTGAGTGTAAATAAAATTTACAAATATTAATTCTATGTGCATATTAAACATGGCTGAGCCATAGAATGAAATCACAGAACTACAAAGCTAAAAGGAACCAGGAGGTCTTCTATGGGAGAAAAGGTTTAAGACTCAAATGGGGTGGGTAATGGCCTGAGAACACTGCTGATGGGTAATTCATTCATGCTTAGAATCTATCCAGGGTTAAGGGCATACCCATCTGTTGGAGACTGAGGTCATGAAATGGAGCAGTTCAACATCCTGTAGCCTTGAGCAATAACTCAGTCCTGAGTAAACAGCACCTGGCAGAAACCATTACTCAAAGGATTTCCTGGAAGGACCACAAGATGTGCTTTCGAGATTAGCACAAACGGCCAAAAGGGCAGTGTGACCCAACCTTGGACCCTTCCACTCTGCCCCTTCCTCCTATTTCAGGGTATATAAACCCTGCTCTGCTTTCAATAAATGAGACCTTGACGCGACTCAGATTGTCTCTGTCTTTCTTTATGCGCCTGGTCTCCTTCCTCTCTTTCCCCCATTGGTTTTCTTTTCTTAGGAGGTGCCTCCTCGAGCCTGACGAATAACTGAACCGGCGGGACGGGAGAAGTGGCGCCCAAACGTGAGGCTCGAGGCACGGTGACCTACCGGACGGCGTGGAGAGCAGGGGACCCCGATTATATTAAGGTAGAGATGCCCACACCGCATCGCTCGTGCACCGTGGGAGAGTCTTGAGGTAAGTTCTGCCGTCCCATCAACCATGGGCAAAGCGTTATCAAAAGAGGTTTTATTTATAAAAGAAATGAAAGGATCACTTAGGGAGAGGGGAATAAGAATTAAAAAGAAAGATTTGGTAAAATTCTTTTGTTTTGTTGGAGAAAAGTGTCCGTGGTTGGTCTTGCACAGACCAGACACCCATCCCCTTACCTGGAATAAGGTAGGAAAAAATATCAATGATTTACTCCGTCAGGGAGAGGAAGTCCCCGAGGCCTTCTTTAGATTCTGTGGAGTTATTAGAGATATTTTAAAGGAAGCAGAGGAGGGAGGTGACAGTGTTCGCTTACTAGCTTTAACAGAGAATTACTTAACGGAGTCACATTGCCAGTCTCGCAAAAGCGAAAGTGACAATAAAAAAACCTATGGTCACTGGCCTTCGGCCTGGCTCATGCACCTCGTCTTTGATTGATGAGCCTGTGCCCTCAGGACGCCGCTTGGCGCCACCTTTAATCCCCGAAAAAGAGGAACAAGTCCAACCCCCTTTAGAAGACAGCATCAAGAACAATACTAAAAAGAAAAATATGTCACTAAAACCTTATAAAAATATTTATCCTATTATTCCTAAGACTTCTCCTGATAATGGCAGGCTCAACCCCCCCTCTGAGGTGGAGCTAGAGGAGGAGGCAGCGCATTATGAGGAAGAAAGATATGGCCCTTTTCCTCTTCCCCAAGTTTCTGCAGCTACACAGACTCCAGAGATAAGGGCCCTTCACTGGCCCACTCCTCCCCCCTATCCAGACACCCCTCTCCCGTCAGCCCCACCACAGGAAATGTTGAGATCATTTTCTGTTCCTCCGGAGGTGCAAGGTCTCCTTAAATCCAAAGACTCTCTCTTGAAACAAGTGACAGAATTAAAAAACGTGCTTCATTTAAAAAGAGAGTTAAGGGACCTCCCTTTGCAAATTCATGATTTACAAATGGATCTTGTTGGGGAAGCCATGACTACCCCCCATGCCTCGGGTAACAAGCCCGCTAAAACACCCTCAGCCTCAAAGAGCCGCAATAGTAGACTCAGAGCCGGGGCGCAAACTGTTTCCCTCTCCTTCCCCGTAATTACACGCTCTAACACTCAACCTCGGGAACAAGAGGGGGAGGAGGGAGAAGCGGGAGAGGAGGAGGCGGACACCACCAGAAGGCAGGAGGAGGGGCAAAACCTAGATTCCTCTTCCTCCGAGGAGGAAGGGGGTGATCAAGAGGAGGCAAGGAGAGATTCTCAAATTACATATAGGAAATTAACGTTTAAACAAATTAAAGAACTACATTCGGCTGTTACGAATTATGGAATTAACGCCCCTTTTACTTTAACAGTACTGGAGGGCCTCGGGGGTGAGGGACATTTATTGCCTCATGAGTGGCACAAGATTGTACAATCTGTTTTAACCAGGAGTCAATATCTAACCTGGAAAGCTGAATTTATAGATAAGGCAGAAAATCAAGCCATTACCAATAAAAAAAAACATACACAAATGGCTTCATGGTCTTCTGATAAAATTTCAGGGAGAGGCAAATTTGCCTCGGAGGAAAAACAACAAAAACTCCCTGCAGGAATATTAACCGAGACTGCTCAGGCTGCCCTGGCCGCCTGGAGAGCCATGCCTGCTGCAGGAGCGGTTACTACCTCTCTTTCCAGGGTAGTACAAGGCAATAATGAACCATATTCTCAATTTGTTGCCAGACTTTTGGAAGCAGGCGAAAGAATATTAGGTGAGGTAGATACAGATGATATTATAGTTAGACAGTTGGCCATAGAAAATGCTAATGCAGCCTGTAAAGCTGCTTTAAGAGACAAAACAAAGACCCTAGATTTAAATGGTATGATTAAAATTTGCAATGATGTGGATTCCTTTGAACATAAAATGTCTAAATCTATTAATTTGGCCATTGGAGCCATACTCCAAAACCAGACTCCACCTTCAGGAAAACTAGGACAAATATCTAGCCCTAAAAACTGTTTTAAATGTGGACAAATTGGACATTTTGCTAGAGAATGCCCTGGAACTATTAAACAACCCAAACGTTCCTGGAATGATTCCCCTCCCCCTTCCCCCTGGCCTTTGTCCTAAATGCAAAAGAGGCCGTCACTGGGCTAGAGAGTGCCGGTCCAAAACCGATATAAATGGCCAGCCTTTGTCTGCGGTCTTGGGAAACAGGCTACGGGCCCCAGCACGGGGCCCTACCTACCCACCGCGACAACCAATGACCCTTCCCGCCCAAAATCTGCCTCTGATGCAAACATCGCTGACTCAGACTTGTTCCGAGCCACTGCAGGCAGCGCAGGACTGGACCTCTGTTCCTCCACCACCAGGATTATAACTCCAGAGGAAGGAACAGTTGTTATAAACACTGGAAGGTTCGGGCCTCCCTCGCCAGGAATGTTTTTTCTTATTATAGGCCGAGCTTCAAGCTCACTGCAAGGACTCTCTGTCATTCCCTCGGTGGTTGACACCGATTATTCAGGCGAATTAAAAATTTTAGTTCATGCCTCTCAAGGCCCTCTTGCCATATCGGCAGGCCAACGCATTGCACAAGCCCTCCCTCTGCCCCTAACAGGACAGTTCCCATATAAGCATCCCCAGCGTGGCAATTCTACCCCAGGATCAACAGATATATTTTGGGTACATCAATTGACAGAATCTCGACCAACTTTAAAACTTTTTTTGGAAGGAAAACAATTCCTGGGTCTTTTAGATACAGGGGCCGATGCTACTGTCATTGCAAAACAACATTGGCCTATCTCTTGGCCTCTGGAACCCACCGCTACCCATTTAAAGGGTATTGGGCAGACTCAAAATACACTCCAGAGTTCTAAAATATTAACATGGACAGACCCAGAGGGAAACATTGGGACAGTTAAACCTTTTGTGGTGGACGGACTCCCTGTAAATCTATGGGGGAGAGATATAATGACCCAAATGGGAGTTATCATGTTCAGTCCTAATGAGACTGTGACTAACATGAGGCTCAAGTCTGGATATTTGCCAGGAAAAGGGCTGGGAAAGCATGAGCAAGGAATTAGTCATCCAATTATACCCACCCCTAAATGGGATAGAAAAGGTCTTGGGACCGACATTTTCCTAAAGACCACTGCTCCCCCTGCGCTCCAAGCCGATAAAATAACTTGGAAATCTGACAATCCGGTTTGGATAGACCAGTGGTCCATGCCTCAAGAAAAGGTTCAGGCTGCTCTTCAGTTGGTGCAGGAACAATTAGAGCAGGGACATCTTGAACCTTCTACGTCTCCCTGGAATACTCCCATATTTGTTATAAAAAAGAAAAATGGGAGTTGGAGGTTACTGCAGGATCTAAGGGAAATTAATAAAACCATGGCACCCATGGGAGCCCTACAACCTGGACTGCCCTCTCCCACAGCTATCCCTAAAGGATATTTTAAAATTGTAATAGATATAAAAGACTGTTTTTTCTCCATTCCCCTCGATCCTGGAGATTGTAAAAGATTTGCCTTTTCCATACCCGTGATAAACCATAAGGGCCCTAATCCCCGCTTTCAATGGCGAGTGTTGCCACAGGGTATGGCTAATTCTCCCACTCTTTGTCAAAAATTTGTGGATCAATCCGTGGACCCAATTCGTGTTCAATACCCTCATATATATATTATACATTATATGAATGATCTATTAATTGCCGCCAAACAAGAAACGGAGGCGCATCAAGTGACTCAAAAAATAATTATTACTTTACAAGATGGAGGATTTTTTTATATCCCCAGAAAAAATTCAAACCTGCTATACCTTTTTATTTTTAGGATTTCAATTAGAACCCAACTTAATTTATTCGCAAAAATTAAAATTAAAAGGGATAAATTAGTTTGCCTAAATGATTTTCAAAAACTTCTAGGGGACATTAATTGGCTATGCCCTTATCTTAAATTAACAACAGGAGAATTAAAACCCTTGTTTAATATTTTGCAGGGAAATTCTGATCCCACATCCCCAAGAAAAATTACTCCAGAGGCTGAAATGGCCTTAATAAAATTAGAAGCAGCTATTATCCAACAAAATATAGGCTATTTTGACCCCAGGTTGCCTCTTTATTTAATTATATTTGCCACCAAATTCACCCCCACTGGTTTAATATGGCAGAGAGCAGTGCCCCTATTTTGGGTACATGCTTCTGAGTCTCAATCTAAAGTATTACCCTCCTACCCCCTTTTAATATCTCAACTTATCTTTATAGGATTAAAAATTTCAGTCAGGTATTTTGGAAAAGATCCTGATATCATAATCACCCCTTACTCTAAGGAGCAAATTAATTGGTTACAACAAAGACAAGATGATTGGGCTGTTCTATGCACTGGGTTCCAGGGTAGCTTTGATACTCACATGCCCAGCGACAGACTTATTCAATTCCTTAATATTACTCCTTTCGTTTTTCTAAAAAATACCTTGATAAAGCCCATCCCCAATACTTTGAACATCTTTATTGATGTTTCGAAAAATGGAAAAGCTTCACATGTTATCGATAATTTTCCCCACCTTGTAAATACTTCCTTTAAATCTGCTCAGTTAGCAGAAGTATTTGCTGCACTTTGTGTTTTTTGGTTATTAAAGACCCACCCTTTTAATCTGTTTTCGGATAGCCATTATGTTGTCAGAGCTTTACAAGTTTTAGAAATGGTTCAGGTTATTCAGCCTACTACACCTACTTTTCAATTATTTTTTGAATTGCAAAAACTTATTAGACAACGTTCGTACCCCTTCTTTGTAGGACATATTCATGCTCATTCTGGCCTACCTGGGCCACTAACCCGGGGCAATGAATTAGCTGATTTGGCAACCCAAATAGTTACCTTATCTCAAACAGTTAATCCGGTGACCCTTGCACAAGAGGCCTATGCTGTTCACCACCTTAATGCTCATACCCTGCGCTTAAAATTTAAAATTACTAGAGAACAGGCAAGGCAAATTGTTAAAAACTGCAGAAATTGCCTAACCCTGCTCCCTGAACCCCAGGTAGGTGTAAACCCCAGAGGGCTCATACCTGGACAACTTTGGCAAATGGATGTTACTCATGTCCCCTCCTTTGGAAGGTTAAAATATGTACATGTTACCATTGATACCTTTAGTGGATTTATTTGTGCCTCTGCTCATTTAGGGGAGGCCACAAAAGATGTTATAAACCATCTCCTATATGTTTTTTCTGTCATGGGACAACCCCAAGCTATAAAGAAGGACAATGGGCCTGGATATATCAGTCAAAAGTTCAAACAATTTTGCTCCCAAATGAGCATAAAACATATTACTGGAATCCCCTACAACCCCCAAGGACAAGGAATAGTGGAAAGGGCTCATCAGACTTTAAAAAACACCCTCATTAAACTTGCCTCACAATGAACATTATATTCCCCTAAAGGAAACTATAAGACTTTGCTATTACATGCTCTCTTTGTTTTAAACTTTTTATCCCTTGACGCTAATGGCAAATCTGCCCCAGAACGCCTTTGGCATCCCACCACACAAACAGACTACGCCCAGGCCCTATGGAAAGACCCACTGATGGGAATATGGAACGTCCCTGACCCAGTCATTATCTGGGGAAAAGGATCAGCTTCCATTTATAATTCTAAAGAAGGGGGAGCTAGATGGTTGCCTGAAAGATTAATAAAACCATATAATAAACAATAAAGCCATATAATTAATTCCAGGGTGGCGCCTGAGAACAAAAATATTTTTCTTTTACAGGTCAACAACCATGATGATGAGGCCTTCCCCGTCATCACTCGGCATGATGCTATTGACAGTGATGCTGATCCTGGTAATAGAAGACTTCGAAACTACAAAACAAAAAACTCCCTATCAAATATATAACTATACATGGGTTATTATTAATCAAGCAGGGGATATAGCCAATGCTACCTGCTCCCTAAGCGCCACCATCCCTTGGCCTGATTTATTTGTTGATTTATGCGCCCTAGCCTTAGGCGTTGATCCCTCCTGGGGAACACCTGATAAATTTATGCCCCAAAAGGGACCTGTAGATGGACCTAATCCAGATTACAAAGGGCGGACAGCCGTATGTAATTCATATTATCTTCGTACGGCTTTGGCAGAAGCTTCCACTGGATTATATGTTTGCCCAGGAGATGTTCATAGGGATAGATCCCTACAATACCAATGTGGTTTTCGAGATTCTTATTTTTGTTATAATTGGAAATGTGAAACCACTGGGGATGCCTATTGGAAGCCAACCTCGTCCTGGGACCTCATAACAGTACAGAGACTATATCTCCCACAATATTTACAGAAAATATTGCAAATTACTACACAAACCCCAGAAAGGACACGTTGTGCCAGTGAGTGGTGCATCCCGCTTCTTATCAGATTTACAGATTCAGGAAAAAGGTTCACCTCATGGGAAAAAGCACCAGAATGGGGAATGAGGCTGAGGACATGCGATGGCATGACTTGGGGATGCCAGGACCCTGGACTCACCATTAAAATCAAATTACGTAAAGAAATCCCCACCCAATATAAGGCATCTATAGGTCCTAACACTCAGCTTCATCGCCCATCAAGCCCATTGAACCCCTTATCTTCTAAAAACAGTGCCTTAAATACCCCTACGCCTTCTATAGATTTTAGCACAATTTTTCAGCCCCTGGCCCTAAGTCTTCAGCTGAATTACTGTCGAGCATTCTTAATGCATCTGCCTCCACTCTTTTAACAGCTAAAAAGAAAAATGATGACACCAATGACTTGGAATGTTGGCTGTGTTTTTCTGCTAGTCCTCCTTTTTACGAAGGAAGAGCTCTTTTTGGCAACCCTATAATTCTTGCACAGCCACCCCAGGAACTAATCCAAGGATTACAGCTGACCCTCACGGAGGTTGTTGGTATTGGATCCTGCATATTGGGTCCACATATGATTCCTCCAGCTGAGCTTATATATATTTGTAATGATACCCTTATATAAACTCCTCTACAACAGGATATTTGTTAGCCCCTAACGATACGTATTTTGCCTGCTCTGAAGGACTTACTCGTCTTATAGCTATAGAAGATTTTAGAAAGAATAGAGATTACTGTGTAATAGTACAGTTACTCCCAAATTTCTCCATCTATTCACCAAACGAGCTTTTAAATTTTGGGGAAGAAAGATCAGCCCCTCATCTCAGAAATAAAAGAGAACCTATTACTGCCCTTACCTTGTCTGTGCTATTGGGGCTCGGAGCTGTTGGTACAGGCACAGGGATAGCCTCTATAGTTGTTTCTAAAGAAAATACCCAACAGCTTCATGCCCTAAATGCAGCCATAATCAGGATTTGGAAGATTTAAAAACAGGAATGGAGCATTTAACAGAATCTTTGAGCTCTCTGGCAGAAGTTGTCCTCCAAAATCGACGAGGATTAGACTTACTTTTTCTACAGCAAGGAGGCTTATGCGCGGCTTTAAAGGAAAAATGCTGCGTATATGTAGATAGAACAGGACTTGTTAAGGATAGCTTAGAAAAAATTACAGCTAGCCTAGAAAAGCGAAAAAGAGAAAGGGAAAAACAAGAATCTTGGTATCAAAATTGGTTCTCCACATCTCCCTGGCTATCAACTCTTTTAGTCTCCCTCTTGGGCCCCCTTGTCGGACTTCTCCTCCTAATTTCTTTTGGCCCTTGGGCTTTTCAGCGCCTTACGTGATTTATAAAAAATCAAATTGATTCTGCCCTTTCCAAAAACTTAATCTCGGTGCATTATCATCGCTTAGAGGCTCAGGATGACCCTGTAGGGTCCAAAACAAGCACTCCCAAAAGAGGGCTCCAGTTTCATATACTTCTTGGCCGATAAACCCCAAAGCGGCTAGAGAGCATCCAATGACGGGATTATTATGGAGCTTACCCTGGGCGGCACAACATACAGAGGCCGTCGAGGCCGGCTCAACAAGGCATGTTGCCAGGAGTAAGGGTCCCTCCATATAGCCTAAGACAGGGTGTTCTCTCCACCTATAGAGACTTTGTTCTTTAAAGGAAAGGTGGAATTGTTGGAGGCTGAGGTCATGAAATGGAGCAGTTCAACATCCTGTAGCCTTGAGCAATAACTCAGTCCTGAGTAAACAGCACCTGGCAGAAACCATTTCTCAAAGGATTTCCTGGAAGGACCACAAGATGCGCTTTCGAGATTAGCACAACGGCCAAAAGGGCAGTGTGACCCAACCCTGGACCCTTCCACTCTGCCCCTTCCTCCTATTTCAGGGTATATAAATGAGACCTTGACGCGACTCAGATTGTCTCTGTCTTTCTTTATGCGCCTGGTCTCCTTCTTCTCTTTCCCCCATTGGTTTACTTCTCTTAGGAGGTGCCTCCTCGAGCCTGACGAATAACTGAACCCGCGGGACGGGAGACCCACATATTCCAATGGACAGGTTACTGAGTGGTTCATTTGATCCACACAGCATGTGAGCAGAAAGTAGATTTATTCTATTCTCTGACACTTCAGTTCAACTTCCTGGATTTCTTTCCTATGACTGCATAAAAATATGAGAAAGTGTCATGGCTCTTGATGTACCTTTGAATTCTAAGAATAGAAGGCGTACTAGCACAATGATGTTCATTGCAACATTATTCAAAATAGCTAACATATGGAATCAACCCAGATGACTCTCAGTACATGATTGGATCAAGAAGATGTGGTATTTTTACACAATGGAATTCTATGTTGCCATCAAAAAGAATGACATCTCCCTATTCATAACAAAATGGAAAGACTTGGAAAAAATAATATTAAGTGAAGTAAGCCAGACCCAAAGGAACATAGGCTCCATGGTTTCCCTCATTTGTAATACTTAATACACACCTAGGATTCTCCTAGCAGAGGATTGCAGTAGCTCAAAACCTAGATACCGAAGGTCTTATAGGATGGGACTAAGTGAAACGATCTCTAGGATGTGGAAACAAGAGCCTTTATCTTGTATGATTATTATTCTTAATGTACTTTGTTATTCCTCTTCTCTTTTGTTGCCCTTTGCTTAATCTCATATTGTTACAGTATCTTACCTTGTTACTTGGTATATTGTATATAAGTTTATTTATTTATTTGAAATAGGAAAGGGAAGGGGGGAAACAAGATGATTGGAAGGAGAGGATGGGAGGGGAATGGAGACCAAAACACGAGAAGATGTATCAATGTGTGAGAAGTAATGCACTAGTACCTGATGAATGTAATTATAAATTCTCTATACATTATCCCAATAATTAAAAAAAAGAAAAAAATAGAAAGTGTGTGGATTAGCACAAAAATCGATGGAGAGAGAGTGGACAAAGGCAGCAGTGGTACTCATTACACTAGGTTGAAAATGAACTGTACAGTGGGTGGGTGGGAGCAGGAGGGAAACAGTAGGAGAGAACAAAGGAATGGGTGACATTTTCCCAAAACAAATGTACTCTTTACCTGATGTAACTATACCCCTCTCGACATCATCTTTATAATAACATTTTTTGCCAGTCTTGGGGTTTGAAGTCAGGGGCTAAGCACTGTCCTTGAGCTTTCTCAACGCTAGTCCTCTGCCACTTGAGGCACAATGCCACTTCTGGCTTTTTCTGTTTATGTGGTACCAAGGGTTTTGTGCATGCTAGGAAAGCACTCTACCAGTAGGCCACGCTCCTGACCCTATCATATCAATTTCTGAAAGTTGTAAGAATATTATTCCTTCAGTCAGGTAGTGGTGGGTCAT
This sequence comes from Megascapheus bottae, assembly GCF_031878675.1. Taxonomy (NCBI): domain Eukaryota; kingdom Metazoa; phylum Chordata; class Mammalia; order Rodentia; family Geomyidae; genus Megascapheus; species Megascapheus bottae. The sequence goes on along the minus strand of NW_028327804.1, from coordinate 6,129,970 downwards.
ACCTGTAATCCTAGATACTGATTCATCTGAACTTGGAGAATTACAATTCAAAGCCAGCCTGGGAAGAAAAGTCTGTGAGACTTTTACCTCAATTAAATACTAGAAGTTAATCAAAGTGGAATCTAGCTCAGTTAGTTCTAGCTCAATTTATTTCAACTCAATTAATCTAGAAGTGGAGGTGTGGCTCAAATGGTAGAGCACCATACTTCAGTAAAAAAGCCAAATGAGAGCAGGAATCCCTGAGCTCAGGCCTCAATAAATAACACACACATACATTCGCGCGCGCACACACACACACACACACACACACACAATTTAACCAGCTTCCCTTATGGAACTTTCTACAATTCAGATAGTAATGTGAGCTCACTTTCTTCTACCATTCTCATGCTAGTCCCTCTCATGGTCACCAAGTGATCAGCGCAGTTGGGATTTGAACAATGTGCAGGAGGATCTATTAAATCTCTTCACTTGGGCCGACTGTTTATTGTCCCTTCCACACTCCCAGTCACCCCGCCATCCCAGTCCATTATAGGCAACCCAGTTCCTCACAAAGTCTCCTTTAAAATGATCTCACATTTTTGCAAGCCTGGTGGTATGTACCTGCAATCCCAGTACTAAAAAAGTTGAGGCAGGCTGATCACAAGTTCAATGCCAGTCTGAGGTGCATTGCGAGATCCTATCACAATTTCTTTTTACATCTAACTTCTGATGTAGGGGAACATGTACTTTTGCCACAGGTGAGATGCCCATGTCCCCACCAAAGTCCTCTCTCCCACGAGCACCATTGCCAGACAGCGGCAGCTCCAGCTAGTCCAGTCCAGTGCATTTTACTATTCCCTGAGTGTCTCACATTGTAAGATACACAAATCAACTGCTCTCAGCCTTTCCTCATGGGGGAAGAACCACATTGCCATCCACCAAGTACTTACTCTCTTGCTCACAGTCTCTTCACTCCACCACTCCCATCAGAAATGGGCTCATTCAGGTGGAGCTGGCTGCACCACCATAGAAAATCACATGCCCAGGAAGTTCCTTTAGGAGCTGGATGTGCTGGGCATGCCTGTGTTTATCCCAAAACTTGGGACTCGACCACATCTCAGAAACAAAAGGAACGGAGGTAGAGGGGTCACTTTTAAGATTTTAATATTCCCTCTGTCATCTAACGAAACCAAAACAAAATTAACACTGAGTTTTCCAACCTGCCCTCTCATGAAGATGCATGTTAGCTCAACAATGGCTTAAGAAAATACATTCACGTCCTCACAAGTAAATGGAAATGTGAAATTCTTTCAATAATGTATCAGTTGCTAAGGTATTGAGAGGCCTCCATCCCCTGAACTCACTTTTCCCTTCACTCAGGATACATTTATGAGAGATTTGCAATCTCTGAAATTGTTCAAATGCAGGTTTCCAAGTTCTCTTCCCTTGTTACCTCTAAAGAGAAACCCTGGGCTGTGTCAAGGCTTAGGTTTCCTGTGGCAGCTGATGAACCCATTGTGTCTTCTCATGAGAAGAACCACTGAACACAGGAAATGGCCAAGCATTTATTTCATGGCCTATAACAGGGATTCTGCTACACTTATCATTACAGAGAAGAATTTTCTGAAATAAAATTCTTCTTTTTTCGAAGTTGGAAGCATCCAATACTGGATGAATAGTTTTTCTCAGGCCCTGAGTTTATTTGCAGAACTCTCCAACCCCGCCCCACTAAAAAACAAAAAACCAAAAACAAGAAAAAACTTCTCATCCTTCCTTAAATGCATTCCTATTTTCACTTGCTGTAGGCTGGCCTCACAGGTGTGGCCAACAACCACCTAACTCCTAGTCCTCCCTCCTATCCCCAGAGGGTTTGGATGTGTTTTGTCTGGGTTTCGCACCTTCTCTTAGGTTGAAAGAGCATAGTCCTTCACTGTCCTTCATCCCCTGATGTGTGTTGACACTTTCTGATTTGGTAAGTATTTAGCGAATCTCTGATCCATCATGGCTGTCTAGAATTTAGGTTGGTCTGTGGTTCTTTTTTTTTCTTCTTGGCGACACTGGAGGCTGAATCTCATGCCTACCACTTTCCTTGAGCTTCTTCTCCACGCTAGCATTATCACTTGAGTCCCTGCAGCACTTCCTGCTTTTTCTTAGTATGTGAAATGAAAGAATACTACCTTTGTCTTCATGTACGCTAGTCAAGCACACTGCCACCCTATCAAACTCTAGTGACTAGCCTGTGGTTTTTAAAGAGTCCCTCTGAGAGAAACAAGTGGTGTGCAGGAAAGAAGACAAAAGTCCTGTGCTACTATATTGTTGATGCATAATATACTAATAGTTATTTCACCTTCTACTTCCAGCAAACTGCAATAGAAGAGGAAAGAAGCATGAAACAATTTCTTTGTTTTTGTTCTTTAATTAAGTTTTTATTAAGATTGATTTTTACATCATATTTCACATATCCTTTTTAGTGAACAAATATTCCAAAAGATATTCTCTATATACAATCACTGGAACATAGACTTTATAACATAACTAAAATTAAGCTGAGGGTTTGTATGTCATAGATACATATCAATCTATATAATACAACTTTATTTCTAGGGTATATGTCCCATCATATATTTTATGTCAATGTAGTTACATTTATACCAAGTATACCATGTCCAAAATATTAAATATTTAATATTTAATCACTCTGGTACTGTTTGGATTTAATATCGAGTGTGACTGATTGTGATCTCTAGAAGCCTGGTAGTAGTAACAAACCCATATCTTTAGCGCAGCTGTTGGCTGACTGCAGTTTAGGAGCTTGATAACTGTTGACCTTCCTAGCAGTATTTTGTCCATCAGGAGGTCTCTGTCACTCTACTCAAATCAGTTCCTGAAATGATAGCTTGATTTTACACCCTGTATTGAGCCAGTCAGCATTGGTGACTGAATAGACCCACAGGGAACTAAGGAAATCGTGGAGAGGGACAGGAATGAAGGATAGACGAGGAGGATATTTTATTTTGTGGGTCATCAGGCTTGGACTCATCCTGGACTCTGTCCCTGAGCTCTTTAGCTCAAGGCTACTGGCCCACTCTTGAGCCAAGCCCCACTTTCCCTTTTCTACAGGCTAGTTGGAGATAAGAGTCTCTGGTCCTTCTGTGCCCCAGTTGGCTTTGAACCTTGATCCTTAGATATGAGTTCCCTGAGTATCTGGGTTTAAAGGGGTGAACCACCAAGCACAGAGAAAATGATTTTTGCTCATCTTTTAGCCTGATGAGGGAAGAATTTTATGCACATTTCATGCCCATAATCTGGAAATCGCATATATTAGGTTGCACTGGTAATTCCCAAATTTACAATCAATGATTTCCTTTCTAACAAGAGTAATTCTCCTAGACCATGAGCATTCATCCATGAGTGTGGAATTAATTAAATGGGTCCATCTTACTTTCTCTTAAGTTTGTATTTATTATTATCAAGGTAATACACAGTGGTGTTGTAGTTACATAAGTCAAGCCATAAGTATATTTCCATTTAGACAATGTCATCCCACATTGATGTTTTCATAAAATCTTCTAATATTTTCCTCTTACTTTCTTTCCCTCCATCCCTCCCTCTTTCCTTTCTGCCTTGTTCCTTTGTTTTCTTTCTGCCAGTACTGTCTTAATCCAGAGCCTGGATTCTATCCCTGAGTTTTTGTGCTCAGTGTAGCACTCAGTCACTTGAACCCATCTCCAACTCTGGCTGTTTTAATGGTTAATTGAAGTTCAGTATCTCATAGACTTTCACATACCCACATATATTTGCATACACATATGTGTTAGATGTTGGGCTTAAGGGAGGGAAGAGTTAGAGCAGGGTTATTTGGGCAAATGCACTCCTGATCCTCCAGACACCGGCGAGCAGAATGAGCCCACTGGCCAGTTCCGCTCCTTATATTCTGCGCTGGCTGCTGTATCCCCTCTGACAGCTCCCTCTGTAGGCATCTCCCATGCTCACACCAGTACTCCCTGATGTCACAGGTGGGTTCTCCCAGTATGAAGCTCACCAAGCCTTCCAGCCATGCCCTCATCAGAAATCCCCAGGAACCACTTGCTAGTCCTGCTGGGGCCCCTGGATCAAGGCCCTCTACCCAGATTCCCTTGACAAGGGGCCTTGCCCTGGGACAACACAGGTGTGTAGCCTCTTGTCTTTGCCACCAACACTGCTTGGTAACCAAATCCGGTGACCAGCACATGTTCATCTGGCCCTTCATTTCCCACCTTGAATGTTAACCCTTAGTGCACATTAATACCCACTCCCCACACTCCAGGGTTGTGGCCATCCATGGCATCCCTGTTCCTTTCATCACCACCTGATGCTTCTTGGCACTTCCCAGGCTGGACCCTTGCTGCAGGAGCAACCATGCAGTAATCAACCTGAGAACAGCGGCCATTCCTTTTGTCTGAAATTCTAGGACAAAACACATCTATACCCCCTTGGGATAGGAGGGAGGGCTAGGAGTTAGGTGTTTGTTGGCCACACCTGTGAGGCCCGCCTACAGCAAGTGAAAATAGGAATGCATTTAAGGATGAATAATTTTTTCTTATTTGTTTTTTTTAGCGGGGTGGGGTGGGAGAGTTCTGCAAATAAACTCAGGGCCTGAGATCTTCCCTTGGGTTGCTGTTCCAAAGCTATTGCTATTCCACTTGAGCCACAGGACCAGTTCTCGCTTTTCTATATATGTGGTTCCAACGAATTGAAATCAAGTGTTTGTGCATTCTAGGCAAACACTCTACCAGTAGAGTCATTGACAGGAGCTTAGATCTTTAGGGATAACAGGCCCCTGTAACTTTTGCCATGCCTTGGGGAACCATGGATTTCAAATAAAAATTTCCTGAGTAGGATTGCAACCTAGAGCCAAAAGTCTGCTGCCTTTCCCAATGTTTTGAACCCATTTGATTACTAGGCCCTTCCTAGAGTCCCATAGATTAAAAAGTACTTCAATGTGTCTGGGAGACCTACGCACACACTTGAAGATATGAAGAGAACAAAACATTCTGTGTATGTGTGTGTCAGTGTTTTATGTGAAGATATATATATATATATATATATATATATATATATATATATATAAATTCTACACCACCACAGACAAGATAATATAATGTCATTCTTTGGGTAGTGGATGAAATCAGAGGGAATCAGGTTGAGTGAGATAAGTCAAAACCAAAGGTCTCTTGTAGCTTGTCTCTTTTCTTATGATTAGCTGAAGCTAATTTCCTGTACTATTGCAGTGTGATGGATGTAAAAGTGGAAGTAATCATTCTTAAAATAGAATGCTTAGCACTCCACCCAGACTGATTTTCCCTCCGTGGCTAGAGTGTGTTGTGATCTCGGATTGTTCCTTCCGGTATGGAAGAAAGCAGGCTGGGTTGATGGCACAAGTTCTTCAAAGCCTTTTTTATCCAGATAATTGTTGGAATTTGCCGGCTTACGTAAATATTTATGGATTTACTGATTAGGCCTGCACCAATATGAATGGAGTCATTGCCTTTTGTCTTCCTTACTTCCTAGAATGCTTCCTTCTTTCCATTCAAGGTAAACTCTAAACAGCACAGGCTAAGGCCTAGACATCGGCCTACTGGTAGAGTGCTTGGTGAGCATGCACAAACCCCCAGGTTCTATTCCTTCCTTTCCCATATTCAAAGAAAACCACAAGTTGTGCTCTCTTTCAAATGATATAGTTCTAGCCTTGACCAAAAAAAGCATATGAAGAATGCTCTGATTTCAAGCAAAAAGAATGGGGGAGGAGAGAGGAACACACAAGCCAACCTCAAACTCTGCCGCATACCTGATTGATCAGAAGTTCCTTAAAAAATGACCAACCCCAAAAGTGACAACATACATCAAGGGATAAAGGACAGGCAAGAATTCTGTCCAATACACTCACACTTCTTGACCACCTAACAGCAGGTACCAACAGAAAAGGAAACTTACCCTTACCCCCAGGTTTTGGGAGGGAGTGGTAGGAATTCACTGTGGATTTTCCACACCTCTGTGCATAGTCTACAGCTGTTGAATCCAAAGTACCCAACCCCCCCAAAGACCACCAGAATCCACTACCAATGCAAGCAACAAAGAGCCCTTCACTAGCAAGCTGGAGCTTGGTCCTCCGTGCCTTAGAAACCAGTGATGCTTGGACTCCCGAGTACAGAATAAGGACAGCTTTTATAGTACAGAATAAACATTTTTCCAGTTTTCACAGCCTTAGCCTCATGTTTTGGTTAATTTTTACATTGGAACACTCCTTCATTTCTTATCGGCTGTGATGTTCCGGTTTTTCACAGAAATTTAGGTCAGGATGGCCTTGCTAGCAGTGGAACACAACTGCAATCCTAGAGATTACCTTTGAATGTCCTTGCTAGCTTTCTGAGTAAACAACTGATTGAGCATATTACAGTTCTCCTGAGAAGAAACACTTAGGGGATTTCTCAGACTTGACCTCTGCAGAATGGAGGCTGCTTTAACAAGATGGAGTCAGTCTAGTTACATCTAGTTTGGCTACTTCTCCTCACAGCAAGCAGTGACACCTGTGTCCAAACTCTAAAGTACCCTGGTCTTTCCAGTGACAAACTGTCCCTGAAACCAAGAAGCTAACAAAGTACTTTGCATTCCAGTCATCAGGCCCCAACACCACCAAGCACTAAGACCAAGGAAGACAATCCTGGAAGACAGCACTCACCTGCACTGATATGCATACCAGTCTCTAGTTCGCAATCCTGCTCAGGAAATTTTGACTGAAGTCCATGGTTAACAAAGACTGAAAAAGGTATAGGGGCCGGTTGTCTCTACAGAACTAATCTCCCCTCTCAGACTCTACTGGTAGAGTGCTTGCCTAGGATGTACACACATGCACAAATTCTATTCTTTGGAACCACATACATAGAAGAGCTAGAAATGCTTCCCGTCTAAGTGGCAGAACAATTGCCATGGAACAACAACCCAAGGGAAGTTGTCAGGCCCCGAGTTTCAGTCTCAAGACTAAAAAAATAAAGAACAAAAAACTCTAAATGCATCCCCCCTCAAAAATTTTGTCTGGGTCTTTATGAATGCTCATGTCTTGGGCCTAACCTGTGCTGTTTCAAGTGTATCTTTCAGAGAGAAAGCAACACTGAATGGAAAGAAGGAGGAATGTCAGTAGGGAAGAAAGAAAAAAGGCAATGATTCCATTTGTATTGGTGCATTCCTAGTCGAGGACTCCATAAATATTTACCTATTGCGACAAAGCCAATACACATCTGGACAAAAAAAACCCACTTGGAAGAACTGTCTGCCATCAACCCAGCCAGCTTTCTACCATACCAGAAGGAATGAGCCAGGAGCACAACACACTCTAGCCATACAGGGAGGAGTTGGAGAGGAGACAGGCCCAGACTCTAAGAGGCAGTGACACCAGTTCTCAAGACAAAGGCAAATGGACTCTTTTGGGATGATACTTAGTTTGAATATGGTAATAAAAGGATATATAACGTTCTTCTAACTTGCTTTTTTTGGTTTCTCTCAGTAATTGAGTGTGCTGTTAGGCTGATATTTTCACACTGAACAGATAATTTCTTATAATTACCAAATGTTCTTATCAACTTTTGAGAGTGTTGAGTGAACTTGCAATCCAGAAGACCATATTTCTTCATGTCTTTACTCCCTTCCAGGATTTAAAGGTGTCCTAGAATTTCACACAAAAGGAATGACCGCTGTCCTCAGGTTGATTGTTGCATGGTTGCTCCCTCACCCGGGGTCCAGGCTAGGAAGTTCCAGCAAGCATCAAGTGGAATGCCATGGGTGGACAAAGCCCTGGAGTATGGGGAGTGGATATTAAAGTGGACTTAGTGATAGGATTCAAGGAGGAAATGAAGGGCCAGATGCACAGGTGCTGGTCACCAGGATTGTTGGTGGAGAAGACAAGAGGCCACTCACCTGTGTTGCCCCAGGGCAAGGCCCCAGGGCAAGGGCTTCTTGGCGGATGGCCTTGACCCAGGGGCACCAAGCGGACTAGCAAGTGGTGCCTGGGGGGTTGTGAGGAGGGCGTGGCTAGAAGGCCAGGCGAAGTGCATGTTGGTAGACCCCGGGCTGGGAAGCCAGGATTGGCTGTTGCGAACCAGGGAGGAGCTTACAGGGGAAGCTGTCGGGTGCAGCCTGAGCAGATATAAGGAGCGGAACTGGCCAGCTGGCTCTTTCTGGACGACGGCGCCTGGAGGATCAGGAGGGAGAGGAGTGCCTCGCAGCGACCGACCAGAAGGAGCAGTGCCAGAGCATGGTGAGTGAGTGATCCACGGGATCCAGCCACGTGGGTGAGTGACCCGGGCCTCTGTGGGACGACTCGGCCAGGTGGGCATCGGGATGGAGGCACGGAAGTGGGTGATCAGGGCCGTGAGGCAGCTCCAGGAGCGCCTGGGCTCCAGCACCGACACGGAGGAGCTGCGAAAATCCTTGAGGCTGCTCTCGGTGCTGCCGATCACGCCCGAAATCCTGGCAGCCACGGGTGTCAGCAGGACAGTGGAGGGCTTGCGGACACAGCCACGGGTGTGCCTGGAGGCTCAGGTGCTGGTCCAGCGCTGGGAGACCTTGGCTGCACTGAGCCTCAAATCAGAGGTTCCGAGCAAGATCCCTGAGCAGCTAGGGTCTCCAGAGCTCAGAAGGGAAGGTCTGGGACTGGGAGAGAGGGAGGGGGAGACATGGAAGGAGACAACTGTGGCTCCTTTTTGTCAGAGCAGGGAGGGTGGCCTGATGGATCCTGGAAGCCAGGTGATTGGCCGGTGCGTCTCTGCCGATGTGGTGGTTGGTGGCCATAGGTCGCAGCTGGAATGGGTGTGGGGAGCTGTGCGGCAGCTCCAGGAGCGCCTGGCCTCCAGCAGCGACGCGGCAGAGCTGAGCCAGGCCTTGAGTCTACTGTCGGTCCTGCCTGTCACGCCTGAGATGCTGGCTGCCACGGAGCTCAGAAGGACAGCCAAGGCTTTCCGCAAGCACCCGGTGGTGGGCTGTTTGGCCAAGGAAGTGGCCAAGCGCTGGAAAACCTTGGCTCTCTTGGGCCGCAACCCAGCGCTCATGGCAGAGCTGCTGGGTCAGGTCCCTGAGCACGCCGGTGCTCAGGAGCCCAGCAAGGCTTCAGTGGGGCCGGTGGAGTTGGGGCTGGCACGGAAGGAGAAGTTTTTGGAGTTGAGTGCAGGTGGAGGCTCCTGGGGAAAAGGCGGGGTTCCGGGGCGCCAAGGCCACGGCTGTGGGCCAGCTCAACCATGGCCCCAGGGGCCATGTGAGGTCCAGTGGGCTGGCAAGCGGTCTGCCAACATTTGTCCAGGCAGCAGACAGGAGAAGCGTCCACGAATGTCCCCAGCATCCCCTGGGGTCAGCAACGGAGGGCGTCCTTGGTCCTCGGAAGGCCGCAGAATCCCACAGGTGGCCCACTCCATGGGTAGCGAGGGCTTGCTGAGCAGTCGGTGCCCGGTTGCCCTGAAGATGCCAATGAACTCACTCCCCAAGCCCGGCTTCCTGTCCCCTGTTCCTGCCCGGCGGGTCCACTCTCTCATGCCACCCAGGGCCCCAGTGGCTCGCAGGCAGCCCCAAGTTGTCAGGCCAGCACCCTATGCCAAGCCCATCGCAACTACCCAGCAGCCCGGTGGAGGTAGCGATGGCCCGAAGACCCTGGGGCCCGGCGGCACGGAGCGGCTGTGGCAACTGCGCTGTGCCCGAAAATTCAAGGGCGCAGAGCCGGGCCCTGGCGAGTCCTGGCACCAGCTGTTCCTGCGACTCTGCGGAAACTCAGAGCAGCGCCTGCCAGCCGCCATCCCTGGGTCTCCGGCTGTCCAGGCCCACAGGAGCCAAAGTGGACAGCGCAGGGGCTCCAACACCCACCCACCGAAAAGGCCCCAAGCCAGGCCCCCGGTTGCGGGGTCAGGATCACAGGGGCAACCACATCCCAGGTAGTCCAGCCGCTGCCGGCCCTGGCCCGCACCGGGAACTGGCAGGGACCTGCTGGCCTGATGGGCGCCAATGCCAGCTCTGCCCACACTGAAGCAAGAGGAGCAGGAGGAGGGTAGCAAGCTTCTGGGGGCACTGGGGCAGGTGCTGTGGGCCACGAGAGATTTCATCCCACAGGCATGAGGGCAGCCTGGGCCCCCTGGGGCTCCATCACAACTGCTCCTACGCCCTCGGTCCACACCAACAAAGCAGCTGTCAAGAGAACTGCCCAGCTCATGGCCAAGTTCATTGGCCCTTACATCCATGGCAAGCACAGCTTGCCTGGCCACTAATCTCGGGAGGCCTGGACATCAGGGGCCTGGGCAAAGGACCTTGCCCTTCGGCTCTCCTAGGCTACTGCTGGGGTCACCGCCTCTCAATGGGCCAGTACTTCACTTACCACCACACCCTTACACCTCCTAGCTCCTCCTCCCTCCCTAATGTTCACCTAGCACACCTGCAAGCAACGTGTCCTCAGACACACATATCCCACTGCCATTGGCTTTCGTGTCCTACCTACATCCATAAGGAGAATACTCAGGGAAGGAGGAGAATGTCTGTTCAAATCCAGAGCACAGGTGTGTGGGGCTTCTCCATCAATGCAAACACGTGCCCCAAGAGTGCACACATTGAGCAGACAAGATGTATTTAGGGCAAAAGTGATCAAGGCAGTAGAAACCTAACACATAACTTTTCTATACCAACACATAACTGATCAAGGACAGAATCACAGGGAATTTCAAATCACAGACAATGCCCGTATGCACCAGAAAACTTACACATTCACACACACACACACACACACACACACACACACACAGAGAGAGAGAGAGAGAGAAGAGAGAGAGAGAGAGAGAGAGAGAGAGAGAGAGAGAGAGAGAGAGAATATTTTTGCAACCTTTCTCTCACTTACAATCTGTGTAGCTTTCTTAGAATGAATGAAGTGTTGACCACTCTGAAGGACTCTGGGAAGGGCAAAGAAATCAAATGGGTTCAAAACATTTGGGATGATACTAGACTTTTGGCTCTAGTTTGCAATCCTACTCAGAAAATTTTAGCTTTATATCCGTGGCTACCCAAAACGGGACAAAAGGAACAGAGCCTGATATCTCTACACAACTAAGCTCCTCTCAAGGACTCTACTGGAAAGATTGCTTACCTAGGATGCACAAACACTTGAATTCTATTCCTTGAAACCTCATACATAGAAAAGCTAGAATTGGTCCTGTGGCTTAAGCAGTATAGCAATAGCATTGGAACAGCAACCCAAGGGGAGTTCTCAAGCCCTTAGTTCTAGTCTCAGGACTGTGGAACGAGAAAACAATGGATTAGCCTTCCCAAATCCAAAACTCATTTTGCTTGCTGTTGAATGGCCCCACAGGTGTGGGAAACAGACACCTACAGCCTCTGCTTCTGTCCCATCACCTGGAGGTAATGGTGCATTTTGTCTTGGGTTTTACCTTCTGTTAAGTGGAAAGGAAGTGTGGGTGGATGGAGCACAGTTTTTCACTGTACTTCATCCCCTGATATGTGTTGGCATTTTCTTTGTTGGTAATTGTTTTTATCGAATCTCTAATCAATCAGGATGCCACACACTTTATGGTGCTCCTGGGATTTTTTTATTCGTTTGTTTTTGTGTTTTTGTTGTGTTTTTATTTATCAAGCCTGAGGCTTAAACTCAGTGCCTGACCACTTTCCTTGAGATTCTTCTTCTCCGGGCTAGGACAACCATTTGAGAACATGCTTCACTTCCTACTTTTTTTGGGTATGTGGAACCAAAGACTATTACTCGGATCTTCATGTATGCTAGTCAAACATACTTCCACTGGGCCAAAATTTGGCCCTAGTCTGTGCTTTTTAGAGTCTCTTTCTGAGAGAAAGTGTAGTGTTGAGGGGATGAAATAAGGAAGGAATGAAGGAAAGAAGTAAGAAAGGAAGGAAGACAAAAGGCCATTACCTCCAGTTGCGTTGGTGCAGTACTAATCATTCTGTTCTAATAATGATTACTTCCACTTTTACATCCATCACACTGCAATAGAACAGGAAATCAGCTTCATCTAATTATAAAACAAGAGACCAGCTACAAGAGACCTGCTTCTAGGGACTGAGCTACAGAAAATGAATTTTTACCAAGTCAAAACAGTTAAGCTCCAGAGTCTTCTAATCTCATGCCTTCTATCCACAAGCAATGATTCCAATGAAAACATAGCCGAAATAGTTTAGTTTAAACACTGAAAATTACATTACTATAGCTCATTTGGGGATGCTATTCGCTGCTGATTTACCCTGTTGTACCATCTATGATAATTTAGGCACAGCATACACAATTGTCCTAGGATCCTCTGGTACTGAGTTGACAAGCTTCAGCTTAGACATTTGTGCACTCTGTGCCTTCAGGTCAGAATTCTATCAGAGATATAATTCAATCATTGAAAATGAGGGAAATTCCCCTGGGCCTGGACTACTCTGATTATCCTAACTTTCCTCGGTCTTCATTTCCTTAGAATGTTTTTTCTGGTTACAATTAGATGCTCATTTTTATATGTGTTATATATGTGTATATGGAATACACAAACATACATTTATAGGTATGTATTTATATATATATATACATATATATACAGAGAGAGACACCACCACTCACATTCACACACACAGACACATGCACACCCATATAACATATGCCCTCAACTACTGAGGGGCATCTGGGTTAGCTCCATGTCTTAGCTATGATAAGTAATTCTGCAATGAATATGGTGTTGCTGAAAGATTTCATATGTGTTTGCTTTTAGTAACTTGGTAAATGCCCAAGAGTTAGCTTGCTAGACTGTATAGAAACTTCTTAATTAGTCTTTCAGGAACCTCCATATTGCTTCTGATATTGTTTGAAACATACACACATATGTGTGGCTTCTCAATATTTCCACACAGAGACCCCAATTGTGAGTCACTGCTGTTGTGCTGTTTGGATCTTATATCATCCTATTAAGGCTACTAAGCACCTGTTGTTCCTTTGTTCTTGACTTATCTCACGCAACCTGATTCCCTCTTATTTCATCCACTACCCAGTTAATGCCATTATTTTATCTTGTCTATAGCTGTGTAGAATTCCTTTGTGTGTGTATATGTAGAGATGTAGATAGATGGATAGATAGATAGATAGATATAATCACACACAGACAGAATATTTTGTTCTACTTCTATCTTCAACTATGTGTGTATCTCTCCCAGATTCAATAAAGTACTGACTAATCCGTGGGACTCTGGGAAGGGCCAAGATCAAATGGGTTCAAGACATTGGGAAAGGCAGCAGATTTTTGGCTCTAGGTTGCAATCATTCTCAGGAACTTTTGATATGAAATCCATGGTTCCTCAAAGTCGCGCAAAAGTTACAGGGCCCTATTAACCCCAGAGATCTAAGCTCCTGTCAATCACTCTACTGGTTGAGTGCTTGCCTAGGATTCACAAACACTTGAATTCCATTCTTTGCAACCACATACATAGAAAAGCTAAAATTGGTCCTTTGACTCAGTGGTATACCAACAGCTTTGGAAAAACAACCAAAGGGGAGTTCTCAGGCCCTGAGGTTAGGTCACAGGACTGCCAAAAAAAAAGAACTAATCATCCTTAAATACATTCCTCATTTCACTTGCTGTAGGATGGCCCCACAGGTGTCTTACCCCTCCGTCTTATCCCCAGGGGGATATGGGTGTGTTTTGTCTTGGTTTTGTACCTTCTGTAAGGTTGAAAGGAAGTGTGGGCTTATGGAGCATAATCCTCACTGTCCTTCATTACCTGATGTGTATTGACACTTTCTGAATTGGTAAGTATTTAGCGAATCTCTGATCCATCATTTCTGTCCAGAATTTAGGGTGGTCTGTGTTTTTTTTTGAGACCATGGAGGCTGAAACTGAGTACCTACCACTTTCTCTGAGCTTCTTCTTTTCCAGGCTAGAACTATCACTTGTGCCCCTGCACCACTTCCTGCTTTTTCTTAGTATGTGAAACCAAAGAATAGTACCTGTGTCTTCATGTATGCTAGTCAAGCACACTTCCACCCTGCCAAACTCTTGTGACTACCCTGTGCTTTTTAAAGAGTCTCTCTCTGAGAGAAACAAGGGGTGTGGAAGGAGGGAAGACAAAGTCCTCTGCTGCTATTTTGTTGATGCATAATATTCTAATGATTATTTCACCATCTACTTCCATCACACTGCAACAGAACAGGAAAGAATTCATGACATAATTTCTTAGTTTTTGTTCTTCTTTAATAAATATTTTTATTAACATTGATTTTTACATCGTATTTCAAATGTCATTTTTATTTAACAAATATTCGATAAGGGATTCTCTATATACAATCACTCCCACATAGATTTTAAAATATAATTAAAATTAAGCTGAAGGTTTGTTTGTATGTCATAGGTCCATATCAATCTATACAATACAACATTTTTTTCTAGAGTATATATCCCATCCTATATTATCTATTGTCTATGGAGTTACATTTATGTCAAGTATACCATGTCCTTAATATTGGTTACGCAAATATTGAGTTATCCGTCTTGTACTGTTTGGATTTAATATCCACATATTAAGGATACCAAGAGCCTTTTATTCTTTTGGTCTTCACTTATCTCACTCAACCTGAGTAGCTCCAATTTCATCCATTATCCAGTGAATGTTATTGATTTATATTATCTGTTGGCTATGTAGATTTAAATTGTATCTATCTACCACATTTTTATTATCCATTCCTCTGTGGCAGGGCGTCTGGGTTGTTTCCACCGCTTGGCTATTGTGAACAATGCAGAGATGAGCATGGCTGAACAGGTGTCCTTATCATATCCCAGGATATTCAGCTGTGAATCCATCTGGCCTGGGGCTTTTCTTGGTTGGGAGATCTCATTGCCATTTCTTTTCAGTACCTGAAATAGGTTCAGTGTGGGTATGTTAATATTGGCTAGAAATTCATCCATCTCTTCTACATTCTCAAGTTTGTTGGCAGAAAGTTTTAAAAAGTATTCCCTTAGGATGCTCTGGATATTGGTAATTTGTGCCGTATTTCCATTCTCATCTGTGATTTTGTTTATTTGCTTGTGTTCTCTTATTGTTTTGGTTAGGTTTCCTGAGGGTCTGTCAATATACTTAATATTTTCTAAGAATCAATTCATTGCTTTGTTGATATTCCGTCAATGGAGAAGCATCACATGTTCTTTTCTGGTCTCCTCTTCTGTTAATATTAGAAAATTCTTGGACCCAGTGTGACTGATTGTGATCTCTAGATGCCATGGCAATAGTAATCAACCTATGCTTTCAGCACTGCTGTGGGCTGACTGCATTTTAGGAGCTTGATACCTGTTTGTCTTCCAAGAAATATTTTGTCCATCAGGAGGTGTCTGTCACTCTACTCAGATCAATTCCTGAAAGGAAAGCTTGATTTCACAACAAGTTTTGACCCAGTAAGTAGTGGTGATGACTGAATAGACCCACAGGGAACCAAGGAAATCGTGGAGAGGGACAGGAATCAAGGATAGACTACCAGGCTGTTTTATTTTCTGAGTCATGAGGCTTGAACTCATCCTGAACGCTGTCCCTGAGCACTTCAGCTCAAGGCTACTTCCCCTCTCTTGAGCCAAGCCCCACTTCCCATTTTGTAGAGGTTAGTTGGAGATAAGAGTCTCAGGTCCTTTAGTGCCCTGGTTGGCTTTGAACCTTGATCCTTAGATCTGAGTCTCCTGAATATCTAAGTTTACAGGCGTGAACCACCCAGACCAGCGATAATCATTTTTATTCATCATTTAGCTTGATGAAGGAAAAACTTCATGTACATTTCAGGCCCATAGTCTGGAAATTGTATATTTCAGGTTGCACTGGAAGTTCCCAAATTCACACTCAATGATTTTCTTTCCATCAAGAGAAATTCTCCTAGACCTTGAGCATTTTCCTTGAGCATAGAATTAATAAAATAAGTTCATGTGAATTTCTCTTAATTCGGTATTTCTTATTATCCTTTCTTCCTTCTTCTTTTGTTTTCTTTCTGTCAGTACTATGCCTTAATTCAAAGCTTGGATTCTATCCCTGAGTTTTTGTGCACAGGGGAGCACTCCATCACTTCAACCACATCTCCAGCTCTGGGTGTTTTACTGGTTAGTTAAATTTCAGTATCTCAAACTCCCCCCCACACACATATTTGAACACAGATAAATGTCAGATGTTTGGCTTAAGGCAGGGAAGAATTACAGCAGGGATGGGTGGGCAAAATGCAGTCCGGATCCTCCAGAGGCCAACGTCCAGAATGAGCCAGCTGGCCAATTCCCCTCCTCATATTCTGCTCTAGCTTCCCCACCATTCTCTGACAGCTCCCCCTATATGTTCCTCCCTCCCTCACACCAGCCAATCCCTGGCTGCCCATCTAAGGGTTTCCCAAAGTGCACTTTCCCTAGCCTTCCAGCCACACCCTCCTCTCAACTGCCCAGGCACCACATGCTAATCCTCTTGGGGCACCTTTGTAGAGGCCATCCAACCAGAGTTTCTTGCCATTGGCCATGCCCTGGAGCAACACAGTTGTGTGCCCTCTTGTCTTCTCCACTAATACTGCTTGATAATCAATCCTGGTGACCAGCACCTGTGCATCTGGCCTTTCATTTCCCTCCTTGAATGCTATCACTAAGTGCATATTAATATCCAATCCCCACACTGCAGGGCTTTGGCCATCCATGCCACCCCAGGGCCCTTCATCACCACCTGGTGCTTGTTGGCACTGCACAGGCTGGACCCTTGCTGAGGGAGCAACTATGCAACAATTATCCTGAGGGCAGCGGCCATTCCTTTTGTTTGAAATTATAGAACAGCTTTGAAATCTGAAAGAGAAAATAAGCATGAAGTAAGTATGGTCTTCTTATATCAGTCTCCTGAATATCTGGATTGCAAGTTCACTCAGTACTCTTGAAACTTGAGAAGAAAATTAGGTATGATAAGAAAACAGGATTATCAGTTTGTTGTGAAAATATTGGCCTAATAGCACACTCAATTACTAGGAGAAGACCAAGAAATGTGGAAGCATTATATGGGTACTTTCATTACCATATTCAGGCTAAGAAACTTTCACAAAAAGTGCATTCGCCTTTTTCCTGAGAACTGGTGTCTCTGCCTCTTGGAGTCTGGGCCTGTCGCCTCCCCAACTCCTTCCTACATGGCTAGAATATGTTGTGATCTTGGCTTGTTCCTCCTGGTATGGTAGAAAACAAGCTGGGTTGAGGGCACACAGTTCTTTCAAGTCGTTTTTATCCAGATAATTGTTGCCAATTGGCGGCTTAGGTAAATATTTATGGAATTCCTAAGTCGGCCTGCACCAGTACAAATGGAGTCATTGCCTTTGTCTTCCTTCCTTCCTTGAATGCCTCCTTGTTTCCATTCAATTTTGCTTTTGCCCTGAAAGATATACTTTAAACATAACAGGCAAAAGCAGAGACATTGTTCTACTGGTAGGGTGTTTGGTGAACCTGCACAAAGCCCCTGGTTCTATTCCTTGGCTCCCCATACTCAAAGAAAACCAGAAGTGGTACTCTCCTTCAAGTGATAAAGTACTAGCCTTGACCAAAAAAAAGCTTAGGGAGAGTGCTCAGACGCTGACTTCAAGCAACATGAATGAAATCTCGTCTCTGTGTCTCCTTGGTTCTGCTGTCATTTGTCGCCAGATTCTTGGAAGGACAGCTGCACGAGTGGATGGCATTACAGATGACCCATTTCAAGGAAGTGGAAATCACAAATTTCTTCTGTGACCCTTTTTAAGTCCTGGATATTTCCTGTAAAGACACACTCACAAATGCTTATCTTCAAATATATTATTGCTACCATATATGGATTTCCTCCAATCTTTGGAATCCTTTTCTCTTACTATAGAATTATTTCTTTGGTGCTGAGAATTCCATCATCAGGAGGGAAGTACAAAACTCTCCTCAAGCACTCTCCTGGTAGAGGCTTGCCCAGGATGCACAGACACACAAAATCCATTCCTTGGGAGTACATACACAGAAAAGTTAGAAATAGAGCTCTGCCTCAAGTGGTAGAGCAATAGGCTTTGAACAACAACTCAAGGAAATTTCTCAGGCCCTTATTTCCAGTATCAAGACTGCCAAAGAAAAAGAATTAAAAAGTCCCTAAATGCGACCCCCCCATCAACAATTTTGTGTGGGTCTGTATGAATTCTCACCCTGCACTCTATCAGTAGACCAATATTTTGGGCCTGGCCTCTGTTCTTAATATCTTCATAATCTGAGAAGGACTAGCTTCTAAACGAGTAGTTAAATCAGTAGAACTTACAGCTACTAATGTAGAAAGAATCCATGTGTGTCCCCCACCTTTTCACACATTTGAAGAGCCTGTCTTCATTAAATTATCTTAAATAAGAAAGGAAGGAATTGGACCCCCTAAAACTAGTTTCCCGCCAGCTAAATGCAACCTATATGTCTTTCTCTATTAGATACTAGTAAAATTATTACATAACATTGTCGAAGTTGAATTACAGGTTAATTCCCTGTGTATCTTTATGGCATACCCAATACAACTAGGACTTCCAGATGCTACTTCACCTATCATAGAGAAGATAACTGATTTTCACGATCATACTCTCATAATCGTATTTCTTATTAGTACATTAGTCTTGTATGTTATCTCCCTTATATTAACTACAAAGCTAACACATACCAGGACAATAGACGCCCAAGAAGTAGAAACAATCTGAACAGTATTACCCGCCATTATTCTAATTATAATTGCATTATCTTCATTACGTATCCTATATATATTAGATGAGATTAATGACCCCTATTTAACTGTAAAAACTATAGGACATCAGTGGTATTGGAGTTATGAATATACCGATTATGAAGATTTAATATATGACTCATATATAATTGCTACCTCGGACTTGAAGCCGGGAGATTTATGATTACTAGAAGTAGATAACCGGGTAGTTCTACTAATAGAATTACCTATTCAAATATTAATCTCATCAGAAGATGTGCTTCACTTGTGAGCAGTAGCATCACTTGGCTTAAAAACTGATGCGACCCCAGGGCGGCTCAACCAAGCTACCTTAACTTCTTCACGACCAGGACTATTTTATGGTCAATGTTCAGAAATCTGTGGTTCAAATCACAGCTTTATGCCTATTGTCATAGAAATAATACCTCTAAAATATTTTAAGTCGTGAGCATCAAATATGTCATAGTCACCACTATGAAGCTAAAATTAGTGTTAACCTTTTAAGTTAAAGATGAGGTTATTATTAATCCCATAGTGATATGCCTCAACTAGATACTTCCCCTTGATTCATTACTATTTTAGGAACTATAATTACTCTATTTATCACTTTTTCAGATAAAAATTTTAAAAAATTACTTCTATAATAACCCATCTATTAAATCTTTAGGATCAACAAAATCCAAAACCCCTCGAGATACAAAATGAATGAAAATCTATTTGCCTCTTTCGCTACCCTTACACTAATAGGATTACCATTAGCTATCTTTATTATTATATGACCAACATTATTTTATTCCTCAACAAACCGACTAATTTCTAATCGCTTATCTACCCTACAAACATAATTAATACAAATAATTACAAAACAAATAATGTTAATGCACAACCCAAAAGGATACTTTTGAGTCTTTATACTAATTGGTCATATTATGTTTATTGGATCAACTAACCTTTTAGGCCTATTGCCTCACTCTTTTACTCCAACAACACAGTTATCAATAAACATGACTATAGCTATCCCATTATGAGCTGGTACTGTGATTTTAGGCTTTCGTTACAAAACAAAAATATCTTTAGCTCATTTCTTGCCCCAAGGTACACCTATTCTACTAATCCCTATGTTAATTATTATTGAGACTATTAGTCTATTTATTCAACCAATAGTCCTTGCAGTTCGACTCACAGCTAATATTACCGCAGGACATCTATTAATTCATTTAATTGGAGGTGCATCACTAGCAATCTATTCTATTTCATCACTTGGATCCATAGTAACTTTTATTATCTTAATCCTATTGACAATTCTTGAATTTGCAGTAGCAATAA
Source organism: Megascapheus bottae (assembly GCF_031878675.1). NCBI lineage: Eukaryota > Metazoa > Chordata > Mammalia > Rodentia > Geomyidae > Megascapheus > Megascapheus bottae. The sequence continues at coordinate 6,109,909 of NW_028327804.1, read as the reverse complement.
TTCAAGTGTATGTTTTCACACTTCTAGTAAGCCTTTAGCTACATGATAATATGTAATGACACACCAGTCCCACGCTTTTCATATAGTAAACCCCAGCCCTTGACCATTAACAGGAGCAATATCAGCTCTTTTATTAACATCTAGCCTAGAAATATGATTCCATTTTAATTCCTATACTTTACTAATTATTGGACTAACTATTAATACTTTAACAATATACCAATGGTGATGAGACATTATTTGAGAAGGGACATATCAAGGTCATGACACACCTGTAGTACAAAAAGGCTTAGTTATGGAATAGTTTTATTCATTATTTCAGAAGTATTCTTTTTTGCAGGTTTTTTCTGAGCTTTTTACCATTCTAGCTTAGCACCAACACCTGAACTGGGGTGGGGTTGCTGGCCACCTACAGGTATTATTACACTAAATCCTTTAGATGTTCCTCTATTAAATACATCTGTACTACTAGCATCAGGAGTGTCAATTACATGAGCTCATCATAGCCTTATAGAAGGTAACCAAAATAATATAATTCAAGCACTAACTATTACAATCGCATTAGGACTTTACTTTACCATTCTACAAGGATCAGAATATTTAGAAACTTCTTTTACCATTGCTGACGGTATATATGGATCCACTTTTTTTTATAGCTACAGGCTTCCACGGACTACACGTTATAATTGGAACTACCTTCTTGTTTGTATGCTTATTATGTGAACTCAAATACCATTTTACATCAACTCACCATTTGGATTTGAGGATGCTGCTTGATACTGACACTTTGTGGATGTAGTCTGACTGTTCCTGTATGTATCAATCTATTGATGAGGATCCTACTTTTTTAGTATATAAGTACATTTGACTTCCAATCAAATGGATTTGGTTATTAACCCAAAAAAGTAATTAACTTAGTGATATCCTTAACATTAAATTTTAGCCTCTCAATAGACTTAACCATAATTGCTTTCTGAATTCCACAAATAAACATTTACTCAGAGAAAGTACACCCATATGAATGTGGGTTTGATTCTATAAATTCTGCACATCTTCCTTTCTCTATGAAATTTTTTTAGTAGCTATCACTTTCCTCCTTTTTGATCTAGAAATTGCCTTACCGCTACCGCTTCCTTGAGCTTCTCAATATCAAAACACTCAATCAATAACATTCCTATCACTAGTATTAATTACTATTCTAGCCCTAGGGTTAGCATATGAATGAAGTAACAAAGGCCTAGAGTGAGATGAATAATGGTGGTTAGTTTAACAAAAATGACTGATTTTGACTCATTAGATTATGATTTAATTCATAACCATCATATGACCCCCGCAATATTAAACCTTTACCTAGTATTCTTTATCTCTTTAATCGGAATAATAATTTTCTGATCCCATCTAATATCCTCTCTTCTATGTTTAGAAGGAATAATATTATCCTTATACCTTATAATAAGTGTATCTATGGCAATAAACCACCACATTTATTCATTTATATTTCCAATTATTTTATTAGTTCTAGGAGCATGTGAAGCAGTAACTGGTCTCTCCCTACTAGTTAAAAGCTCCACAAGCTATGTATCAGATTATGTACAAAACTTAAACCCACTACAATGCTAAAGATCATTTTCCCACTAATTATAATTATTCCAATAACCTGATTATCTAACAAGATAATCTGAATCTATTCAACAACCCATAGTTTTATGATCTCCTTAGCCTCTATTATTAATCTTGTCTCCCCATATTCTAGCGTACACTTCTCCATCTTGTTTTTTTTTCTGACCTTCTATCCATACCTCTACTAATTCTCACTTCTTGATTAACTCCCCTAATACTTATAGCAAGTCAAAACCACTTAGCCAAAGAATCCCCATTATGAAAAAAGACATATATCTCACTTTTAATTATTCTACAAACACTGCTGATCATGACTTTCTCAGCTACAGAGCTGATCCTATTTTATATCCTATTTGAAGCTACCTTAATTCCAACCATAAGTATTATTACACGATGAGGGAATCAGACAAAACGACTAAAAGCAGGCTCATATTTTTTATTCTACACTCTACTGGGCTCTATTCCACTCTTAATTTGCTCTAATTTACCTATACAAATCTACAGGAACCTTAAACATATGTTCACTACAACATATACCTAAAATTGATATACCCACATGAACAAACAATGTACTGTGACTAGCATGTATAATAGCATTCATAGTAAAAATACCATTATATGGTCCACATTTGTGACTCCCTAAACCCCATGTTGAAGCCCCAATTGCAGGTTCTATAGTACTTGCTGCAATTCTTCTAAAATTAGATAGCTATGGAATAATACGAATATCATTATTTATCAAGCCAAACTCAGAAAAGATTATCTCTCCATTTATCTTATTATCTCTTTGAGGTATACTAATAACTAGCTCAGTTTGCCTAGGCAAACAGACCTTAAATCACTAATTGCTTACTCATCAGTTAGCCACATAGCTTTAGTTATCCTAGCTATTATAATCCAAACCCCCTGAAGTTATATAGATGCCACAGCTATAATAGTCTCTCATGGGCTAACATCATCAGCCTTATTCTGCTTAGCCAACAGTAATTACGAACGAGTTCATAGCTCAACAATACTATTAACATGAGGCCTACAATCAATTCTACCCCTAATAGCTATATGATGACTTTTAATCTCATTAACCAATCTAGCCTTACCCCCAACCATTAACTTAATTGGAGAACTGTTTATTATTTTTCAACTTTTAAATGAGCCACTACAACCATTCTATTAACAGGATTAAATATACTAATTACAGCAGCTTATACATTATATATACTAATTTCAACTCAACGAGGAAAAGTTCCAACTCATCCTCTAAACTTAAAGCCTACCCACACTCGAGAACACTCCCTAATTTTATTACATTTACTCCCTATTGCTCTATTAACACTAAAACCATAACTAATTTTGGGCCCTCATTTTGTAATTATAGTTTATAAAAACACTAGATTGTGAATCTAGAGATAAAGATTAAACCCTTTTAGTTACCCGAAAAAGTAATTGCTAAGAACTGCTAATTCTTATGCCCCATATATAAAAATATGGCTTTTTTACTTTTATAGAATAAATAGTAATCCGTTGGTCTTAGGAACCAAAAAATTGGTGCAACTCTAAACAAAAGTAATACATCTAATAATTTTCTCTTTCATGTCTATTCTTATTATTCTTTTAAAACCATTAATATCAAATACCATGTATAATAAAAACTTAAGTACTCATAATATATTAACTGTAAAATGGGCATTTATCATAAGCATTATTCCAATAATCATTTACTTGAATCTTAATAAAGAGATTATTATTTTAAACTGACACTGGATTACGATTCATACTATTAACATCACAATAAGCTTTAAATTAGACTTCAACTCAATTATATTTATACCTGTAGCCTTATATGTCTCATGATCAATCATAGAATTTTCATCTTGATATATAAAACACGATCCCTATCTTAATCGATTCATAAGCTACCTTAGTCTATTTCTAATCGCTATACTGATTCTAGTAACCGCAAACAACATGTTCCAGTTATTTATCAGATGGGAGGGAGTAGGGATTATATCCTTTTTACTCATTCGGTGATGATATGGAGAACAGATGCAAATACAGCAGCCTTACAAGCTATTATCTATAATCATATCGGAGATGTAGGACTCGTAGTTGCTATAGCATGATTTTACAAAAATTTTAACTCTTGAGAATTTCAACAAATTCTTTCTTTAAAATTGACATCAAATCTACCCTTAATAGGATTAATTCTTGCTGCTATTGGAAAATCGGCTCAATTTGGACTACATCCTTGACTACCGGCTGCTATAGATGGACCCACTCCTGTATCAGCATTATTACACTCAAGCACTCTAGTTGTAGCAGGAATTTTCTTACTAATTCGATTGCATCTCTTATTATCTAATAACCCCATAATACTATCAAGTATAATACGTATTGGAGCAATAACAACCTTATTTACAGCTATCTGTGCACTCACACAAAACGATATTAAAAAAAATTATCGCTTTTTCAACCTCCAATCAATTAGGCTTAATAATAGTAACATTAGGAATTAATCAACCCTATCTAGCATTCTTTCATATTTGTACCCACGCCTTTTTTAAAGCAATATTATTTATATGCGCTGGGTCCATTATCCATAATCTTAACGATGAGCAAGATATTCGCAAAATAGGAAGTATCTCTAAATCAATACCTATTACTTTTTCAGCTATAATAATCCGAAATCTAGCCCTTACAGGAATACCTTTTCTATCTGGCTTCTACTCTAAGGACCTAATCTTTGAATCAATAAATACTTCTTACGTCAACTCATGAGCCCTAACAACAACACTAATTGCCACATCATTAACAGCAGCTTACAGTACACGACTAGTTTACTTTGTCCTATCCAACCCACCACGATCAATAACTATAGTATATAGAAATGAAAATAATAAAGAACTCACCTTTCCAATCCAACGTTTATTATTAGGAAGTATCTTTGCAGGTTTTTTCATATCAAGTTATATTCCACCAATAAATACACAAAATATGACTATACCTATTATAATTAAATTAACAGCTATATTAGTAACAATTATAGGAGCCATAGTAGCCATAGAACTTAATTTAATGACTCAATATATAAAAGTATACCCTAACAACTATAAATTTAATTTCTCAATCATCTTAGGTTATTTTCCACTGATTATGCATCAACTCCTAACAATAAAAACACTAAAATTTAATAAAAAATTGCAACTTCATTGTTGTATTACATGTGACTTGAAAAAGTGTTACCTAAAAATATTGAATTTACACAGAGTATGGTATCTCCAATAACTTCAAATCTGAAGGGGCTAGTTAAATTATATTTTATATCTTTCATATTATCTATAATTATCTTAATGATATTGATTGTCTAGCCCCACGAGTAATTTCAATAATAATAAAAACTCCTACAAGCGGGGATCAGGCTGAAATAATCATAAATCAATTTCCTAAGCTATACATACTACCTACCCCGATAGAATCCTCACGGACTACCAAGATCTCTTCACCCTCATAACCCAGTAAATCTAATTCTAAAATAGGAGCTGACAATAATTCTAACTCCCCAGCATCCATAAACAAAGCAATTAAAATAATCTCTAAAATAATGCCAGAAAATAATAAGAATCATAATCAGATATTAGAACCTCAAACCTCAGGGTACTCTTCTGTGGCTAAAGCAGTTGTATAACCAAAAACTACAAGTATTCAACGTAAGTAAATTAGAAATATTATGAGTTGTATATAAGAGCATCCATGATATAAAACAATTCCACACCCAGCACCCCCACTAATAATTAACCCAAACCCCGCATAAATTGGTGATGGCTTAGCCACCACCACAACAAACCCAAGGACTATGGCTATTAAAAGAAAATTATTCAAATAATTCATAATTTCTACATGGATATTAGCCACGACTAATGACATGAAAAATCACTGTTGTTTATTCAACTATAGAAACTAATGACAATTATACACAAATCACACCCATTATTAAAAATTGTCAATCACGCTTTTATTGACCTGCCTGCTCCACCCAATATTTCAGGTTGATGAAACTTTGGATCTTTACTGGGGATATGCCTAATTCTGCAAATCTCACCTGGTCTATTCTTAGCCATAATTACACATTAGATACTCTTACAGCTTTTTCATCAGTAACACATATTTACCGAGATGTAAATTACTGCTGACTAATCCAATATATACATGCTAATGGAGCCTCCCTCTTTTTCATTTGTTTGTACATTTATATTGGATGTGGAATTTACTACGGATCTTATCTTTATGAGGAAACATGAAATATTGGCATCTTGCTCCTATTCTTAACGATATTTACAGCCTTTGTAGGATACGTTTTACCCTGAGGTCAAATATCATTTTGAGGTGCTACCGTTATTACAAATCTCTTATCAGCTATTCCTTACACTGGACAAGACCTAGTAGAATGAATTTGAGGTGGTTTTTCAGTAGACAAAGCAATCTCACACGATTTTTCGCGTTTCACTTTACCTTACCATTTATTATCGCAGCTTTAGCTATAGTTCATCTTCTATTTCTCCATGATACAGGATCTAACAACCCTCTAGGAATCCCCTCAGACCGTGATAAGATTCCATTCCATCCATACTATACCGCCAAAGATTTTTCTAGGAGTAATCCTACTCATTATATTATTTTTAATCCTGATTTTATTCTTCCCAGATAAACTAGGAGATCCAGATAATTATATACCTGCTAATTCACTTAATACCCCACCACATATTAAACCCGAAAGATATTTTCTATTTGCATATGCAATTTTACGATCTATTCCCAATAAACTAGGGGGTGTAGTAGCCCTAGCCGATCAATCCTAGTTCTAGCCCTACTACCATATCTACATACATCTAATCAACGAAGCCTAGTATTTCGTCCATTCAGCCAATCCCTATTCTGAATCTTAGTATCAGACCTGCTTCTATTTACATGAAGTGAAGGACAACCATTAGAACCTCCGTTCATCATTATTGGTCAAACAGCTTCAATCTTATATTTCTCTATTCTCCTAGTCTTAATACCCATAGCAGGCTTAATTGAAAATAAACGACTTAAATGAAGACCACTCTAGAAGTATAACTTTAATACTTAGGTATTGTAAACCTAAAAAGGGAGATATATTCCCTTAGAGCAGATCAAGGAAAAGATTTTTACATCCTACCACCAACTCCTAACATCCTGATTTTTGCTAGTTAGTTGAAAACAAGAGTTTCTCAGAATTCCCTGCAACAGTCTGGCTTCCACCTGTGAATCTCAGACCTCAGCTTCTGGAATAGTTAGGATTAGAAATGTGAGCCACCTGCACCTGAAACAGTGTATATTTTTACAGAACAAGCTGTTTCAGCTTCCTCTTATTCATTTAGTTAAACTACAGCTTACTTGATGAGAGGAGTTGTTCCATCAGAATCTTTCCTGCCATATTTTACTCAATTTGTGTGTGCATTGATGCACATGACCCTATATGTATTCATGCATCATGATAATTGAGATCTAATTTCCATGTTTTAGAGAAGGAGAAATGTCCTTTGTTTCTCTGAGCCTGACACATTTCAACCAGTACCACATATGGCTATACCATTTCCCTACAATTACCATAATACCAGAAAAGGTAAGTGAAGAGGAAACAGAAGTAGATTCATGCCTGCCTGTTGTCATAGTAGAGAAGAATAAGGATGTTCTTGGGACTGGATTTTCTTTTCACTGGGCCAAAAATATTCACTGCACTAATGGATGGGAACCTGCTTTGTTCTGCTAAATCAATATTGCTATAGTGCCTTGTGCTACTGCTGGCTCTTTCTGAAAACCTCCAGCCCAGTTTATAACCCAGAATCTCAATCTACACATAAAATCCCACTCTCCCACCCTCTCAGTGGATGGGCTTCCTAGAGCCTTGGACGGGGTACTGGCTCCAAAAGTAGGCACGCAGACAGAGACATGCATCATAAACATGTAAAACTCTGCCCTGGAATCTGTTCCCCCCCACACTGCACAAGAGTGGGAGGTACTGTCAGGTGATCTTGGTCAAGACAGCCTTTATGTTCTTGGCTTTCCAACACAGCTGTGTGTCACTGGACACACATGTAGAAAAAAGCCTGAGGAACAAAGCCTACCAGAGAGAGAAGATTCTAGAAGTAAGAGATTGCCAAAATTCACAAAAACTCACTAGTATACTGTACTGCACACATGGTGCATGATCCAAACTTTTTAATACTTGAGTTTCAAATATTTAGAGCTGACAATTCCTGCATATGTGTTTTGCTTTCTATCAAGATGTTTTTGTTCTTGAGCAGATATCCAGGTGATAAAGCACACAATCTAACCCAAGTTACAGATTTCCTTCTCCTGAGAATCTCAGAGGATCCAAAATTACAACCCATGTCCTTTGTACCTGATTACTGTCCATGTACCTGATCACTGTCCTGGAAAATCTGCTGATCATCCTGGCCATCAGATCTGACCCCCACCTTCACACCCCCATGTACTTCTTCCTCTCCATCCTCTCCTTGGATGATATCTGCTTCGAATGACATCTGCTTCATCTCTATCACCATGCCCAAGATGCTGCTAAACCTCCAGATCACAGCAGAGCCATCTCCTATGCAGGCTGCCTCACACAGATGTGCCTCCTCATCTTTTTTTGCTGTATGAACATTATGTTTCTTACTGTCATGGCCTACTTTGTGGCCATCTGTCACCCCCTGAATTACCCTCCATCATGAACCCTCATCTCTGTGTCTCCTTGGTTCTGCTGTCATTAGTCGCCAGCTTCTTGGATGGACAGCTGTATGTGTGGATGGCATTACAGATGACTGATTTCAAGGAACTGGAAATCCCAAGTTTCTTCTGTGACCCTTCTCAAGTCCTGGATCTTTCCTGTAAAGACACACTCACAAATGGTATCTTCAAATATGTTCTTGCTACCATATATGGATTTCCTCCAATCTTTGGAATCCTTTTCTCTTACTATAAAATTATTTCTTTGGTGCTGAGAATTCCATCATCAGGAGGGAAGTGCAAAGCCTTCTCCACCTGTGGCTCTCTCCTGTCAGTGGTGTGTTTATTCTTTGGGACAGCATTGGGTTTTATATTGGGTCAGCTGTGTCACATTCTCCCAGGGGCAGTGCTGTGTCCTCAGTGATGTATTCAGTGGTCACTCCTTTCCAGTACCCCTTCATCTACATTCTGAGGAACAAGTACCTCAAAAGTGTCGTGATCAGGTTGTTCAAACTAGGAGCTGACACCAGGAGGTAGAAAATCCATCTGTAATATGGTTGTGCAGAGGAAAAAGATTTAATCCAAATTCCTGTAAATCCTACCTGTCTGTACGCATTCTTTGTATTTGTCTAGTTTCATTAGTGTAATTGATGACACAGGAGTACTAGAGAAAATTGCTGGCTATGTCAAGGTTATTCATGAGGAAGGATCCAATTGCTTTAATGCATGTCTGGAGATGACAGTCCAACTGAATTTCGCAATGTTTGAGATGTGAAGTTTCCATCATAGATATTTACCTCAATAAAAGTGGAGAGAAACATATTATTATACTTTTAGTAGCCCTGGTGTTTGAATTCATGGCTTTCTCATTTCTTGGGAAATGCTGTAATCCAGCTCTTTTGTTTTTAGCTATTTTATACATAGGCTCCAGGGATTTATTTCTTTTTTCATATATTTTTATTGTAATTAATTGAAGGATTACATTATATTTGCCAGATAGAAGGTACATTAATTCACATATATTGATACCCTTTCTTATGTCTTGGCCCCCATTTCCCTCCCCCCACCCCTGCACTAGAATTAACTCCAAATGGATCAAATACCTCGAGGTAAAAGCCAACAAACTGAAAACTTTACAAGAAGGATTAGGAGATACACTAGGCCTCCTTGGCACAGGGATATATTTCTTTGTTGATCAAGGTGGTGAACTCAACCTGAGCGCTGTCCCTGAGCTGTTCAGATCAAGGCCACTGCCCACCATTGGCCAAAGCCCCACGTGCCATTTTCTAGAGGTAAATTGGAGAGAAGAGGCTCAAGTCCTTTTGTGCTCAGGCTGGTTTTGGAACTTGATTCACAGATTTCAGCCCCGTGATTAGCTAGGATTACTGACTAGAGCCACCCCAAAGGCTAGGATGTAGTGCTTGTTAAAGGAGAGGTCTGGCTTAATATCAGAGCTAAGCCAAACCACTTCTTTTGAATATATGTCAATGATATAGGTGTACTTTTACTTGCTTCTTATGTCACTTGCATTTTCCTCTTCTGTCTTCAGGATTTTCTAGCTGTCCTGTGAATGTAATTAAGTTATTCTGGCTAGAAAAAAGGTTTGAAAACCCATTTTAATTATTCAGTAAAAAGGCAGGCTGGAGATGTAGTTCAAATAAGGAAACAAGAGATGAAAAAACAGGATAGAAACAGGAGATCCTGAATTTCAACTCTGGTATTGGACAGAAAACCCCACTGGTGTTATCATTATGTTTCATGTCAATCCATGAAATTGTAATTGGGCATAGTTCAGATGTAAGGATAAGATAAGTACGACCATATTCATAACTAGAACCCTATACAAAGAGTGTCTGTGCATATGTGTGAATTGTGAGCATGTGACTATGAATAATACATGGGGTTTCTTTAATCTCCATGTGTGGGGCTGCCGATACTTTTAACTCAGGTTTAATCAATGGATTGCCAGAAGCACTGTGGTATCACAGTAGGTTTATGATGTCACAATAGGAGAGTGATGTCACAGGTATTCTAAGGTCAAAATAGTTTTCTGACATCACAATGGCACAATGATGCCATAATACTGATGAGATCATGATGATTTTTTGCTGTCACAATGCCTGTCATGTCTGAATCTTAGGCTAATATCAAGACATTAGGTCAAAGCTTCTCTGCTGTCAAAATAGCCATGTAATGTCACATAGGTTAGAAGGTTATTGTAGGTAAGTGATGTCATTCCATCAATGTGATGTCACAAACTATGATTTTAAAATAGTTTTGTTAGGTCACAATGAGATAATGATGTCCTAAGAACAATATTATTAACAGTAAGAACAAAAACTAAGGCAATGTAGTCAAAGCATGACAATTGTTACTTGTCTTAAACATCATCACTGGTAATTCCGGTGGTAGACATCGAATCTCCTAGTTGAAGTGTCCAAGTACATCAGGTTTTTCACATAGGGAAATGTTGAGTATGTTATGGACTTGATTGTCTATATCTCCTATTACTCTTGGGACATTAATGGAGTTAAGGGGATATAAGTGTTCTTCAAAATGTTCCTAAGTATCTGGACCACAATGTACCATACATATACAAGTGTGTAAAGACTTCATAGGAACTGCCATTGAAATCCATGCAAAAACATTGAGGAGGAAATTATATACAGAAATGTTTCTTGCAGGAACCTCTCAAGTTGAAAATAAAGCAGGTAGGTAAAAAGCAGTTGACATGGGATGCAGTGGTCTCAGACAATCCCATCAGATGCTCTGCACTTTGAGTGGCCGCTCAGCATGGCCTGGAGAGACACAGAAAGGCCAGCTAGTCCTTTGCATTTGTGCATTAACCAACACTGGATGTTAGGTACATCAGTGAGAGAATCATCCTGTCAAAGGTGGGGACTGTACACTGCATTTCAGATCCACAAGTTGATGCCCCCTGAGTATCCCTGTCTTGACCGCGATAAGTGCATGGTGAGGATGCAGCTGATAGATGAAGGATGGGATAAAGTGTGGGCTAGCGATGGCTGGTTGAGTTTTGGAAGGCCAAGACCAAGCTAATGTCCCTTACTCTTGGTTTTTCTTCAATTGAATTAGAGATGAACACTCCACTGTCTGTCCAAGGAACCACTCACATCCCTGTAGATTAGTTAATGGATTGCTCTTTCATTGCTTCCTCCAGCTCACTCAAGCATAGAGTTCATGTACCCAGAAAATCAAGCACCCTAGAAAAAAATGTAGGCGCCAGTACTTTAGGTTTGTGTATCCTCACGTAATTTCACTAGGAAACAATATTTTCTTTGAACGATATTATGGAAAAAAAGGGAAGGAAGGAATTACACTGTCCAGAATGAAATGCACGCTTTACTTGAATTATATTATGGTAACCCATCTACATATCACCTTCAAAATAACAAAATGCATCACAAAAAACAATTAGGGGACTAAATTATAAGTCTAAAATAGCTCAAAATCTGAGGGCAGGAGGCAGGATATCTGGCTCACACAAATATTTTCAATTAGTGCATGTCTTGAGACATTTCACAATGTTCAGACAAAAGACAGACTGAAGGATGGAAAACAAGATAACTAACTGATGGAGACAATGACAGTAGTTTTGTAGTCACTATTTTTCAAAACTCTAATAAAGCTCATGAATTGATAATTCCTTTAAGTGCATTTTATAGTATTATCTGAAAATATGTTGCAAATTTCTTGCATTATATCATTTGATTAGTACCTCAATTTTATGTCTATTAATATAGAACTTTTCATAAAGCTAAGAACTAGCATTCAGCTGAAATATTTATTATTGCAAAAGGGTTCCATATCCCTTGTTTTCTACTGATAATTGTGTTGTTATGTACTTCTGAGGACTTTGTTACTCAGTGCTAGTTAGTGATAATCATGTGCATTAGAATCTGGATATCTGGGTTCAGTTTTGTCTTTTCTGCTGCATAACTATGCATCTTGAATAAATGATTTTAAACGCTGAAAAAAAGAAAAACAAAAAGGTCTGTTTCTGTCCAATTTTATTGAAGTAAATTTTACATATTACAAACTTTGCCACTCACTCTTTGCTAAATTCTTTGCTTGGCCCACCATCTGCAGACATTCATCATTCTTTGCAAAGTAACATTTTAAACATTAAAAAGATACATACCTCCATCAGGAATTTATCCTGATATATTCCTTTCTAATAATGGATTGTACTAATGAAACTAGTGTAATCAGGTATACAGACTGGTAGAATTCATTGGAATTAATACTCAAGTTTGTTGCTTCTGCAACACAGCTCCTGGTTTGAACAACCTGTTTAGGGCACTTTGGAGGACCCTGTTCCTCAGACTGTAGTTGAAGGGGTTCAGGAGAAGAGTGACCACTGTGTACATTGCTGAGGATACAGCGATGACACTGGAAGAATGTGACAGAGCTGATGCAAAATAGACCTCCAATGCTGTCCCAAACAATAAGCAGACCACAGACAGGTGAGAGCCACAAGTGGAGAAGTCTTTGTACTTCCCACTTGAAGATGATATCCTCAGCTTAGAAGAAATAATCTTGTAGTAAGAGAAAGGGATCCAAAAGATAGGAAAGGAAATGAAAATGGTAACAAAAATGTACTTAAATAAATCATCAGTGAGTGTGTGCTTACAGGAAAGATCCAGGACTTGAGAAGAGTCACAGAAGAAACTTAGGATTTCCACTTCCTTGAAATTGGTCATCTGTAAAGCCATCCACACGTGCATCTGGCCGTCCAAGAAGCTGTTGACAAATGACAGCAGAACCAAGGAGACACATAGAGGAGGGTTCATGGTGAGAGGGTAATTCTGGGGATGACAGATGGCCACAAAGTGGTCATAGGCTATCACGCTAAGAAGCAAAAGATCCATACAACCAAAAATGAGAGAAATAGACTTCTGGGTGAGGCAGCCAGCATAGGAGATGGTTCTGCCGTGAGTCTGGATGTCCACCAGCATCTTGGGGACGGTGGTGGAGATGAAGCCAATGTTAGCTAAGGACAGGTTGGAGAGGAAGAAGTACATGGGGGTGTGGAGGTGTGGATCAGAGGTGAAGCCAGGATGATGAGCAGATTTCCAAGCACAGTGATCAGGTACATGGAGAGAAAGAGTCCAAAGAGCATGAGTTTGTAGCTCAAGGTCATCTGAGAGTCCCAGGAGATAAAAATTCTGAGATGTGTGTTAGATTGCACAGCTCTGCATTAATTGGAGACCTTCAATATAAAGAGAGAGCAAAATATAATGAAGAAGTCAGAATTCCACAATTATTTGAACTCAAATGTGCATAGTTGATACCAACATTCTGTTCCACACTGTTCAGTTGTGACAAACGCAATCATCCTAGAACATTATAGGCAGTGTTTACTGATCATAGGATATACAGTTTATTCTTCATTGCAGGATAATTTAGAGCAATGATTTTTTTAAATCTGTGAACTGCATTTTCATCCAATGTGCCTGCAAGCTCCCAGGAGATTTCTGCAGCCTGGCCTTTGTTTTCTAACTTCTCTCTCTCTCTCTCTCTCTCTCTCTCTCTCTCTCTCTCTCTCTCTCTCTCTCTCTCTCTCTCTCTCTGTGTGTGTGTTTGTATGCATCCTGGAATTTTGACTCTATGCCTGGGTACAGTCCTTGAGGCTTTCCTGCCCAAAGGAAAGTTCAAGTCCTTGAGAAAGAAACTCCTGGTAGCTAATTGGAGGTGAGAGCTCACAGGTTTCGCTGCCCATGCTGGCTTTGAACCTCTGTCTACAGAACTCAGCCTGTTCTCTTCCTGGATGTCAGAGAGAAATGAGACAGAGGCCCATGTTCTCACTGGGGGCCTAAAAAGGTCTTTCACAAACCACTTTCCAGTATTTAATTTTCTATGACAATAGACAAAAAGAAAGTTAGATTCACACTGTTTTTCTTATCTAACCATCTACCACTGTTTCCATAGAAATCATGTGTTCAGTCATAATCTATTAGATACCAAGGCAGACTATAGGAAAACAGAAAGAGATTTAGGTAAGATCCCTGTGAGCTTCAGTGGAACAATGTAATAATTTACATTCTTCACTACTGCTATTCCTTCAACTCCTCTAACAGGATCCCTCTTGCTTGCCTGTCTTCATTATGAAGAAAGAGTACTTGCAGATGTTTGGCTCTTTAGTTAAGACATTTCACTGTATCTTCGAGACAAGAAGGAAAATTATAAATCACCAGGAAGTTTGCAGAAAGCATGCTTGTATGAATAGTGTGGTACACTCATTACACACTTGCTTGCGTTGATTCTCTGTTGGGTCATGTCCATGAAGTACAGATGAAAAGATTGTCCCATGCTTCAAGTTTCTGTAAACCTCAGGCGCAATCCTCACAGTGGACCATGAATAGGGCAATAAAAGAAATTTTTCAACTGGGCTAATATTGGATTGAAGATATTTAGGGAGATGTCGGGGGACTGGCTGATAATAGGACTTTGGGTGCTCCCGTGTTGGGGGAGTAGATGTTTATAACTGCAATATTATGGGCATGGATTGTACCCTTTACTAATATATAATGGCCATCTCTGTCTTTATGTACTGATTTTACTGAGAAGTTAATTTTATTGGAGATTAAGATTGCTACTCCTGCTTTTTTGCATGGTGCATTGGAGTGGAAAATTGGTTTCCAGCCTTTCACTTAGAATTTGTTTCTGTCTTTGGCAGTGAGGTGTGTCTCTTGGAGGCAACATATGGATGAGTGGTGTTTCTTAATCCAGTCTGCTGCTCAGTGTTTTTTGATTGGATTATTCAGCCCTTTCATATTTAGGGAGATTATGGAGAAGTGGTCAGTGTCCATTGTTGTTATTTATTTTTATTTCTAAGTTCTTTCTCTTTTTTCCCCTTTTGTGTTTAGTGAATTATAGATGTTTGCTTCTTGATGGGGGTTCTTGATGTTCTACAATTTGTTCTCAATTAATTAATATTCATTGTAACGCTGGTTTAGTGTGCACGTATTCAAAAAGCTTCTCTTTGGAGTGAAATATTCTTGTTTCTCCCTCAAATATAAATGCTAGTTTTGCTGGATATATCAGTCTGGGTTGGCAGTTGTTGGTCTTCAGGACATCAGTGATGTTTTTCCAAGCTTTTCTTGCATTTAGGGTTTGCATGGAGAGATCTGCTATAAGTCAAATGTTCTTCCCATTATCATATAGCTCCTTCTTTGTTTTTGCAGCATTTAAGATCAATTCCTTGGTATTCTGGTCTAATGTCTTCACTATGATATGTCTAGGTGAGTTCCTTCTAGGATCTTGCCTGCTTGGGGTCCTAAAACCTTCAATAATGTGAGTATTTTCCCTTTAAATGTTGGGGAAGCTCTCTGCTATGATTTTGGTGAATAAAGGTTGCATACGTTTGTCCAGGAATTCGGCCCCCTCCTCAATCCCTATTATACGAAGATTAGAATTCTTTGCTGTATCTGCGAGTTCCTGGAGCTCGCTCTGGTAGATTCTGACTGATTTTTCCAAGGTGGCGATTCTCTGTTCCAGCTCTTGTGTTTTGTCTTCCGTTTCTGATGTTCTATTATCCATCTCCGTCAATCTGCTGCTTAATGCCTCCATTTTTGCTTTGAAGTGTGGACACTGAGCTGATCATGTCTGCTCTGAGGGTATTAATCTTTTCTTCCATTTCTCTTTTGAATTTGATGAGCTCTTTGGAGATTTCCTGCTTATGTTCCTGGAATTGTTTTTGGAATTCTGTTTTAATCTCTTTAGTCATGTTCACAATCATCTCCTTGAATAGGGTCATATTTCGTGTCTCTTCACGTGTCATTTCTTGGGATGGTGTCATCTCTCTCGTCCCTTCGCTCTTGTTATCTTTTGGGCTTTGCGTGGGACTTTGATTATTTATGTATGTCGTGATTCTTCCTTGAGCTCCCCTCGGCATCAAGAACTGTTGTTGTAGTTCACTCTGTAGTCAGTAGGTAGCGGTCTTTGCTTGGATTGGGACCCTGGTTCTGAGAATATGTGAATACCTGTGGTTCTCAGCCATATTAATTCCTCTGCTGACTATGTCAGAGTTTGCAGTTTTTGTAGGTGTTTGGCCGATTCCCAGAGGCTGTGTTCTGCTGTATGACTAGCTCTCAGCCCAGCCAGTGGCCTCACAGTGGGCTGTGGGATAGATGTGCGAGCTTCAGTCTCAGCGTGCTGGGCGAATGATTGATTTTTCTGTGCTGCTTCTAGGGGCAGGCCCCTAGCCAAGGGTCTGGGGTTTGGGAGTTTCCAGGGTCTCTCAGCAGGACCTGCAGCTGTCTGCTCTGTTCCCAGGGGCGGGGCCCAGCTGAGGATGTGAGCTCCAAGGGTGGAGCCGCGCCTTTCTGATTCTCTGAAGGCAAGCTTGGCTGCTGGTCAGCCCTTCAGTTCCCTGCTGCTTTGTCAGAGTGTCTGTGACTGTGGGGGGTCCCTCAGTGCTGTCTTTCTCAGGATTCCCAGGTGGAGAATGCCCGTGTCAAGATTTGAGGGGGACAGATGCTGGCTCTTATTGTCCCGTACACCACACCCGCCGTTGTAAGACAGGGACGCAGAGCTCCCCACTCTCCAGACCCAGTGGCCTGGGAGAGGAACCAGGTGGGCGGGTGGGAGCTGGGACATCCCTGCCTCCCCTGGTGGGGTGCTGGGTCTTGGTATATCCCACCTGTCATTCTCCAGTCACAGGCCTGGGAGAGGAACCTGGTGGTCAGGTGGGGACTGGGACACCTCCGCCTCCCTTGGTGGGGTGTTGGGTCTTTGCGCCGCCCACCTGTCAATCTCCAGTCATTGGCCTGGGGAGGGGGCTGTTGAGGGAAGGGACAGGATTCTAAATTCCTTGGCCCCCTGCTCCTGCTCCTCTCAGGCGGGAAGGAGATATCTGAGTTAAGCTCTATGGCTTGGCACCCGCTCTGTGTTTGGGGATCTGCTGCGATACTCATGCCTCTGCGTTCCTCTGTGGGTGCTGCACGGTGTTGGAGAATCCTTCACTCCCCTCGGATCTTGGCCACCACTTATGTTCCTTGTCTGGGTTCCGCTGCTTGCTGTTCTGGTTCCACGTATGGGTTCCGCTGCTTCTGCGGCTCGCTGACCCGGTCCTATGCTGGATTCTGCGGGTTGGGGCTTCCCGGCCCAGCGCTGCCCGGGCTGGCTCCCTCCGCCACACCCTCCTCCACTGCTTTTCTTGGCTCTTGGAGGGGGAGGGATCCTCACGTTCCGAATTCTTTGAGAAAGTTGGATGTGAGGTTTATCTAGATTTCTTTTCTGGTTTGGGTCTTTCTCCATTGCTTCTTGAGTTTGTTTTTGTGGATTACTTAAAGTAATTGATTCGTGGGACTCCCTGGTTCTCTCTTTTTGGGAAAGAGAGCTAGGCAGCGTCCCCATTGTCTCGGCGCCATCTTCCTTCTCTCCATTTATTGTTTTTTAAATAATTTTTTATTGTTATTAATAGAAGGGTTACATTATATTCACCAGATAGAAGGTGCATAACTTCACAAACATTGATACCCTTTCTCATGACATGGTCCCCATCTCCCTCCCACCCTCCTGCCACTTATCTTGATTTCCCCCTTCCCTAATCAAATTTCAAATAACTTATTAAGCACATATAAAATATATCAGATAACAAGATGAAATATTGTAACAATATGAGATAACCAAGGGATGGCAAAAAAGATGAGAGATAACATAATACATTCAGGGCAACAGTCACTCATTATATGGCTTTTTTTTTCTTCTCCTAGAAATCCTTACATTTAGTGTCATACTATTTGGCCTATTGTCTCCAGATTTTGTTCTATTGTAAATCTCTACTACGAGAGCCCAAGGTTTCTACTAATTATGACAAATGAGGGAGACTGTTGAGCCTACGTTCCTTTGAGTCTGGCTTACTTCACTTAACATGTTTTTTTGTAAGTCATTCACTTTTCTTACAAATGGGGCGATGTCATTCTTTCTGACATCAGCATAGAATTTGATTCTCCATAAATAACACATCTAGTTGATCCATGCAACAACTGAGGGATATCTGGGTTGGATCCATATCTTTGCTATAAGTAGTGCTGCAATGAACATCATTGTGGTAGTGGATTTGATATGCCATTGTTTCTGGGTGGTTGTGAAAATGCTAAGTAGTGGAATTGCTGGGTCATAGGGGAGCTCTATGTAACCCTACTATTATGTAGACCTAGACAGCACTCAAATGCACAATCTTCCTGCCTCAGGTTTCTTTCTCGGTGTTCTGATTTCACAAGGACAACCATGTCTGTGTTTTTCTATATACTAAAAATAACTGGAGAAAATTTAAGACTACAAATTCTAGATCCAAAAGAACTTCATACTTAGGATTGCCAAGCCCCCAGCCAGTAATCCAAGCTTCTCAGAAGACAGGGATGGAGGATCGAAGTTAAAGTTAGCTCAGACAGAAAAGTCTACAAAACTACATCTCTAATTACAGCATCTAATTACACAGCACAAACGATGCCGGGGCCTACCGGCAGCAAATTGGCGTTCCTGAAATAGGGGGCAGGGACTGGAAAAATTAGAAGAGAGACAAACACATCGGGTCCGGGAGGTCTGCAGCCCAGGCAAAAACTGCAGCGCCTCGTTTATTCTCCACTCAAAGCTTATATCCCTTCTTGAGACCAGGGCACTGTCAGGTGTTACATCCAGACGGTTAATCAGGGAACTGTTGGGGGCTACATTCATATGGTAAATCTCAGATCAATTGAACAGGAGAAGGCCAAAAAACAATAAGACAATCAAGCAATTATCTGATGCAAATCAAAGTACAGTTTGATTCCACTCTTGCTCCCGACATATCCCCCATCTTTATTTTAAAAGAAACACAAGTGCAATTTCTATTCTTTCCACTATCTCTAATTATCTCTAATTATCCTGTCTCACTTTCCAAAAATGACTGGTCCCTTCATCTAAAGGGGATTGATGGGCGGAGATTCAGCTTCTGTGACTTCTTCAAGCTGACTCAAGGGCGTTGTCTCTGTGCTTGACCAGGGACCTTAAGAAGCCTAGCCTGTTTTATCAGGGATTGCAAGGATTAGATATCAGGAATAATAATTTGCTCCAAACTGGAGATCATATTTAACATTTAACAACTGCACAAACCATCTTTGGCTACAATAGTGTAGCTTACATAGCACCCATTTGCAAAGGCTTTTTCTTGATTGTCTGGGGAACTAAATTTCTGCAACCTTAACAATGCTTCAGTTGTCAGATCTAAACAGATTAATAGAGACACAAGCCTCAGATCCACAAACTTTTCCTGAATTTGTGGCTGGTGTCAAAAATAAATAAATAAATAAATAAAAATTTCGCTCAATTAGGACTTTAAACTACCCACTATCACAGAAGATTGACAAGTTCCTGCCCAGTTATGAAAGGCACGGGCATTAGTAAGGCATGCTTACAAACTATTCTATGACCTCCCGGCTCTGATTAATTTGATTGGCCAAGCACAAGTGACTAAGATCTGACACCATCTCTGCCATCCAAGCAGAGGCTTTCATGTCCCAGTAGTGTCTCTCCACACAGGGATAAACATGCCATTGGCATTTCACTTTGTTGGTTGCTGTACTTGAACTCGGGGCCTGGGCACTGTCTCTCAGCTCTCCAGCTCAAGGCTAGCACCCTACCACTATGAGTCCTGAGCTTGGTGCTTGAGTGCTTCCCCCCAGCTTTTCAGCTCAGAGCTAGCATTCTGCCACTTCAACCTCCAAAGCAACTCTGTCCCAGCATTCTGCTGGCAGATTAGACACCACAGTCTCACAGGGACTTTGCTTTGCCCGGGCAGGCTCAAAGCTGCGGCTTTCAGATCAATGAGTCCTACAAAAGGCCACGTTACTCCAATTAGAGCAACAAGGTGGTCAACACAGAAATAGTCTCTAAGCATGAGCTTACCTAGTACCTAGTAAAAGCCAAAGTTACATCTGAATAAGGACTGCTGTCCTTCTCCATGGGCTAGCTGGAAGTTACTATAAGGTAACTTACAAGAGCGAGCTGAAATAGCAATTAAGCAATTACTTTGGTAGTCCTAATTTTCCTTTTTTTCCTCTTTCTTTAAACATTTAAGACAACTTCACTTTCAAATATTGTTTAGAAACCCATTTCCAATGTTCTTAATAACTTTTACTGATACTGGCTTAAACAATTAACACCTTAGCCTTTATTTGCAATTGAAAAACCTTTAAGGGCACAAAGAACTCCTTCTGCCCTCAGGCCCCCTAGGGCCCAAGGCACTCCTCTTGCCTTTTAGAAAAAAGGGCTCTTTTGCAGTTTAGATTACTGTCTAGAACTCCAACAACAGTTTAAACTCAAATAACAGTTTTTCCCTAATTCAAGAACTATAGACATCAGTGCACCAAAAGTCTAAGTCTGGACTTAGTTTCCTCTCTTATTAAAATACACCCAATAATGAAGGAAGATGGCGCCGAGACAATAGGGACGCTACCTCGCTTTCTCTGACAAAAAGAGAGAACCAGGGAGTCCCACGAGCCAACTATCTAAAGAAATCCACGACAACAAACTCAAAAGGCAACGGAGAAGGACTCAAACTGGAAAAGAAATCCAGATAAAGCTCACATCCAACTTTCTCAAAGAATTCAGAACCCGAGGACCCCTCCCCCACCTCTCGCCCAAAGCCGCGGAAAGCCGCGCCGGACCAAGCCGCGAACAGCAGTTTGAGCGGGCACCGGCTCCACGTGGGGAAAGCGGGGGCGGGCACCGGGTCTAACCCATGAAAAGTGGCGGCAGTGGAGGACACCAGGCTGGGAGCCCAAGGGCTGCAGAAACCAGCACAGAACCGGGCCAGCGAACGGCGGAAGCAGCTGAACCCAGACGCTCAACCAGAACAGCAAGCGGCAGAACCCAGACGCAAAACACAGGCCGCGGCGGAGAACCGAGGGGAGTGAAAGACTCCCCACCACCGAGGAGCTCCTGCAGACGGACGCAGAGGCGTGAATAATACAGCGCATCCCCAAACACATCGGGAAAGTGGAGGGGGTGCCAAGCAATAGAAATTAACTCAGACCCCAACACCCCGCCAGAGAAAGACTGGCGGGAGCAGGGGGCAAGGAATTTAGAATCCTGTCCCTCCCCTCAACAGCCCCCAACCTCAGACCATTGGCTGGAGATTGACAGGCGGGCTACGCATAAGTCCCAGGACCCCACCAAGGGAGGCGGGGCTGCCCCAACTCCCACCCGCCCAACGGGCTCAACCCCCAGCCCTCTGACTGGAGACTGACAAGCGGGCGGACCCTAAGACTCAGCACCCCACCAGGGGAGGCGGAGCTGTCCCAACTCCCACCCGCCCACCGGGCTCCTCACCCAGGCCACTGGATCTGGAGAGTGGAGCGCTTTGGGACCCTGCCTTACAACAGTGGGTAGGGGGTGCGGGTAAATAGTAGCCAGCATCTGCCCCCCCTCAATTCTCGAGGGAGGCATCCTCCAGCTGGGAATCCTGAGCAAGACACCACCGAGGGCCCCCCCACAGTCACAGACTCTGACAAAGCAGTGGAAACACAGCAGGGATCTGAAGGGCCAACCAGCAGCCAAGCTCCCCTTCTGAGAAAAAAAAAGGCACAGCTCCGCCCTTGGAGCCCATCTCCCCAGCTGGGCCCCGCCCCTGGGAACAGAGGGGCCTCCTGCTGGTCCTGCTGAAAGTTCCTGAAACTCTCAATCCCCACACCCTTGGCTTGGGGCCGACCCTGGAAGCAGCACAGGAAAACGTCCGCCAACCACGCTCGGACAGAAACTCTCAGATCCATCCCATGGTCCACTGTGAGGCCACTGGTTGGGCTAAGAGATAGTCGTGCAGCAACACATAAGTTTTATTCTAATACGTTCCAAACATTGTACTCAAATACTCTACCTATTTACCCCCTGACCTCTCTCATTCTATTTCTCTATCTCTGGACCTCTGCTCCTATTTCAACCCTTATACTGCATGGATCTACACTTGATGGCTGTTGAGCAACATTGTATATCTAGGTGTTTAATCATTCTCTAGGCTCAGAGGGACGTAAAGACAATAGAGATTGGATTGAGAGGCTTATTGTTTTGGATATAAATCGCTTATCAGTGAATAATTAGACTAGTCCGTAACTGCACAAAAAGAAAGAGTGATAACACCAATCAAAACTTGTGAACATCTAGAGTCTGCCAGCTACAGAGGTCTAGGTTGGACATATCTGAAAAATTATAATCGTGTTTAGTATTAATCTTGCTCCCATTTTCAAATGGGCAGAACAAGAAACTCAAGAAAAATGTCAAATCAAGAAACAACACCTCCCACCTCCCCCACCCAATGTAAACAGCCAATGGAACAGTCACTGGCAAACCTAGAGGAGAGTCTTCCAAGTGCTGTACAAATGCAATTGATAAACATCATTAATGAAAAATGTGAAAATATAACGAAAGAGATAAGGGAAGAAGCCATAGCTGAACAAGAGGAAACCATAAACAAGGTGATAAGTAAAAAAGAAGAAGCCATAAAGGAGGCCATAATAAAGGCTGTTCAAAGAAAGATGGATGAATTCATAGAATCCACAAATAAAAAGGTGACCGAACTCCAGCAAATGTTCAAAGAAAATAAAGCTACTGAGCTAACCACTGAAATGGAAATCAAGGAGCTAAAGAAATCCATACATGATCTAAAAGAAGAGATGCAAGGCATCAAAAATGAGCAATTAGTAGCAAGGGAGATGAAAAATAAAGTAGACAGCTTTGATAGCAGGTTATACAATGCAGAAGAGAGAATTTCCGGGGCTGAAGATAATTTAGTTATTATAGAGAAAGAACAGAAAATGAGTCAATCCAAATCTAGGAAAATGGGAGAGTGCTTCAGGAGGTCCAAGATACAATTAGGAAGCCTAATTTAAGGCTAATTGGTATTGAGGAGGGTCTGGAGAAAGAGGTCAATGGTATTGGAAATATACTTCAGGGAATCATCTCAGAGAATTTCCCAAATATCCAGAAGGGCAGACCCATCCAGATACAAGAAGCTTTTAGAACCCCAAACAGACCTGACCAGAAAAGAACATCTCACCGCCACATCGTAATCCGAACTGGATCAGTAGAAACCAAAAAAAGGATCCTAAAGGCAGCCAGGGAAAAGGGTTCAGTAACCTATAAAGGAAAACCAATCAGAATAACCCCAGATTACTCAGCAGAGACCATGCAAGCAAGAAGTGACTGGAACCATATATGTCATGCCCTTAAGTCAAATAACTACCAACCAAGAATCCTGTACCCAGGTAAGCTCTCATTCATAACTGAGGGAACAATAAAAACATTCCATTCCAGGGAAATGCTGCAACAATATGTCGCAACAAAACCAACACTACAGAGAATTCTGAAAGATGTTCTATACATAGAAAACCAAAATAAATGCAATATAGGGAAAGAAATGGCACCTAAACAGCATACCACCTAAGGACCACAAGAACTGTCAAGACACAGGCCCAAATAAAAGCTTTTAAAAATGGTAGGACCTAATAAATATCTCTCAATCCTAACTCTCAATATCAATGGACTCAACTCTCCAATTAAATGGCATAGGCTGTCTAGTTGGATCAAAAAGCAAGAGCCATCGTTCTGCTGTCTTCAAGAGACACATCTTACCCAAAAAGACAAGCATCTTTTGAAAGTGAGAGGTTGGAATAAACTCTATCAAGCTAACGGCCCCCATAAACAGGCTGGAGTTGCCGTCCTCATATCAGATAAAATAGACTTTAAACCAAAATTAGTAAGAAAAGACAAAGAAGGTTACTACATACTACTAAAGGGTTCTTTCCTCCAGGAAGACATAACGATCCTAAATATTTACACACCCAATCCCGGAGCTCCAAACTTCATCAAACAAACATTACTTACACTGAAACCATACATAGATAGAAATAAAGTGATTGTCGGTGACTTTAACACCACTTTCACCTATGGACAGATCAACAAGGCAAAAACTCAACAGAGAAACCTTAGAACTGAACAACTTATAGACCAACTAGATCTAACAGACATCTGCAGAATATTCCACCCAGCAACGACACAATATACGTTTTTCTCAGCAGCACATGGAACATTTTCCAAAATAGATCACATGTTAGGCCATAAAACAAACCTGGACAGATTCAGAAACACAGAAATTATTCCATGCACACTCTCAGACCACAAAGGCATCAAACTGGAACTGAACACACATCTCCAACAACGAAAACCCTCTAACTCATGGAGACTGAACAACACATTGTTGAATCACCAATGGGTCATCGAAGAGATCAGAACAGAAATCCAACAGTTTACGAAATTTAACAGTAAGGAACACACAAACTACCAACTCCTTTGGGACACAGCAAAGGCAGTACTCAGAGGAAAATTTATAGCGCTGAGTGCCTACAACAACAAGTTGGAAAAATTGCAAACCAACAAGTTAATGTCTCACCTTAAGCTCCTGGAAAAAGAGCAACAAACCAACCCTAATCCCAGTAGAAGAAAGCAAATTATTAAAATCAAAGCAGAATTAAATGATTTGGAATCCAAAAAAACTATAGAAAGAATCAACAAAACAAGGAGTTGGTTCTTTGAAAGAATTAACAAAATTGACAAGCCCTTAGCAAATCTTACCAAAAAAAGAAGAGAGCATATCGAAATAAACAAAATCGCAGATGAAAATGGTAATATCACGACAGAAATTACCAAGATCCTGAATATCATGAGAGAATACTTCTCAAACCTTTATGCCAACAAATTTGAGAATCTAGATGAAATGGATGAATTCCTAGCCAATATTAACATACGCAGATTGAACCAAGAAGAACTAAGCCAACTGAACAGGCCTATTTCAAGCTCTGAAATAGAAATGGCAATTAGAGAACTTCCACCTAAGAAAAGCCCAGGGCCAGATGGATTCACAGCTGAATTCTATAAGGTCTTCAAAGCAGAGCTCACACCAATACTCCTCAAGCTCTTCAATGAAATTAAAAATGAAGGTTCCTTACCAAACTCATTCTATGAAGCCAGTATAACCCTCATCCCCAAACCAGACAGAGATTCATCAAAGAAAGAGAACTATAGACCTATATCTTTGATGAACATCGATGCAAAACTTCTCAACAAAATACTGGCCAACCGTCTACAACAACTCATCAAAAAAATTATACACTATGATCAAACTGGATTCATCACAGGGAGGCAAAGCTAGTTCAACATACGCAAATCAATTAATATAATTCAACACATCAACAGGACCAAGGACAAAAATCACATGATTGTCTCAATAGACGCGGAAAGGGCATTTGACAAGATCCAACACCACTTTATGTTAAAAGCTCTGGAGAAACTAGGAATCCATGGAACATTCCTCAATGTAATAAAGGCTGTGTATGAGAAACCCACTGCTAGTATTACACTTAATGGTGAAAATCTAAAGCCATTCCCTCTAAAATCAGGAACGAGTCAAGGATGCCCACACTCTCCACTACTCTTTAACATAGTACTAGAATTCCTAGGCAGTGCAATAAGGCAAGAAGCAAGCATAAAGGGGATCCAAGTAGGGAAAGAGGAAATAAAACTATCCCTCTTTGCAGATGACATGATTCTGTATTTATAGAATCCTATAGACTCTACTCCCAAGCTCCTTGAGCTGATCCAAAGCTTTGGAAGAGTAGCAGGCTATAAAATCAACCCTCAAAAATCAACTGCCTTCCTTTATGCCAACAGTGAGAGGAACGAGGCAATAATCAGGAAAGAAACTCCTTTCACAATAGCCTCAAAGAAAATAAAGTACCTAGGAATTAGCTTAACTAAGAATGTAAAGGACCTTTTTGATGAAAACTTTAAAACCCTAAAAAAGGAAATTAAAGCAGAATTAAGGAAATGGAAAAACCTCCCATGCTCCTGGATTGGAAGAATGAACATTGTGAAAATGACAATCTTGCCAAGAGCTATCTACAAATTCAATGCAATACCCATCAACATCCCAATGTCATTCTTTAAAGAAATAGAAGAGTCAATCCAAAATTTCATATGGAAAAATAAAAGACCCCGTATAGCAAAAACACTTCTTAGCAGAAAGAACAGCGCTGGAGGAATTTCAATTCCAAACTTTAGACTCTATTACAGAGCTATAATTCTCAAAACAGCTTGGTACTGGCACAGGAACAGGCCTGAAGACCAATGGAATAGAACTGAGGACCCAGATATTAAACCACAGACCTATGGCCACCTAATCTTTGACAAGGGAGCCAAAAAAATAGAATGGAAGAAAGACAGCCGCTTCAACAAGTTGTGCTGGCAGAACTGGTTAAGCACCTGCAGAAAACTAAAGCTGGATCCTTCTTTGTCACCTTGCACTAGAATTAACTCCAAATGGATCAAAGACCTGGAGGTAAAAGCTGACACACTGAAAACTCTACAGGAAGGAATAGGAGATACACTAGGCCTCCTTGGCACAGGTCAAAACTTTCTTAATAAAGACCAAGAATCACAACAAATCAGAGAAAGGCTGGATAAGTGGGACTGCATTAAACTGCAGAGCTTTTGTATGGCAAAGGACATAGCTAGTAAACTAACCAGGAAGCCTACAGAGTGGGAGAAGATCTTCACCAACCAAACAACGGACAAAATCTAAAATATATCAACAACTCAAAAAATTGAATCACTCCAAAACTAACCTCCAAAGTAACAACCACCCCATTAAAAAATGGGCCAAAGACTTAAAGAGGGTCTTCTCTGAAGAAGAAACCAAAATGGCCTACAGACACATGAAGAAATGCTCAACATCTCTGGTCATAAAAGAAATGCAAATCAAAACAACTCTAAGATTCCACCTCACTCCAGCTAGAATGGCCAAGATCAGGAAAACGAATGACAACAGATGCTGGAGGGGATGTGGCCAGGAGGGATAACTACTACACTATTGGTGGGAGTGTAAACTCGTTAAACCACTATGGAAAGCAGTGTGGCAGTGCCTCAAAAGGCTAAACATAGAACTCCCCTATGACCCAGCAATTCCACTACTTGGCATTTACCCAACCACCCAGAAACAAGGACATACTAAATCCACTAGCACAACAATGTTCATTGCATCACTATTCACCATAGCAAAGATATGGAACCAACCTAGATGTCCCTCAGTTGATGAGTGGATCAACAAGTTGTGGTATTTGTACACAATGGAATTCTATGCTGCTGTCAGAAAGAATGACATCGCCCCATTTGTTAGGAAATGGAAAGACTTAGAAAAAATCATATTATGTGAAGTAAGCCAGACTCAAAGGAACTTAGGCTCAATGGTTTCCCTCATTCGTCATAATCAGTAGAAACCTTGGGCTCTACTAGCAGAGATTTGCAATAGAGCAAAATCTTGATACATAAGGACATATAATGTGAAGCTAATTGAAAGGACCTCCAGGATAGTGAAACAAAAGCCATATAATGAATGATTGTTGTCCTTAATGTACTATGTTGTCTCTCATCTCCTTTGCTGTCCCTTGGTTACCTCATATTGGTATAGTATCTCACTTTGTTATCTGATATATTGAACTTATTTGTATTTGAATATTTGAAATTTGATAGGGAAGGGGGGAAAACCAAGACGGGTAGGGGTGTGGGGGGCGAGGGAAACGGGTACGAAGACATATGAAAGGGTATCAATGTATGTGAATTAATGCACCTTCTATCTGGCAAATATCATGTAACCCTTTTACTAATTACAATAAAAAATTAAAAAAATAAATACAAAAAAAATTAAAAAAAATAAAATAAAATACACCCAATAGCATAGAGATAAACCTTTAAACATTCCTTTAAAATACTAATCACATTATCCACATTTTACCATCAGATTTCTAGTGTCAGTTTGCAAGAAAGGACAGGCAAAGTTTCAGACGTTAATGAACAATTTTACATTTAAATCTCTAATACATGTTTCCAAACTTTAACTTAAAGTAATAAATTCCAAATTCCCTAACACCTCTGTGCTAAACAGGATACAATGTTTACAATGTAAACAGCTGTATGCCTTGCAATAAAATGCAGATTTCAGGATCTAGAAAAATATTCACCAGTTTTTCTTTAAGACAATGCAATAATCCTTTGAGACATAGGAAACATTCAAACCTACTAATTTTCTTGAAGTTTAGACTTAGATTTACCCAATTGCTTTTTGTGTTTCAAATGAGCTCAACCATTGTTTTATACAGCATGCTGACAATTTAACCTTGAACATGTTCACTCACACCCATTCGCACACACATTCATACTCAAAGATCTTAAAGCTCACAAAATTAATATCGGCCATTCATTTTCCGGAAAATTTTAGTATCATGAAGGTTTTTTGCTAATCTTATTCTTGTGGGTGACAACCAAGTTTTAAAACAAAGCCTTTTTTAACAAAGCGACTAGCTAAAATTAAAGACTGAAGTTTGTGTCCTGCCACCAACTGTCTCTAGACTGTCACTTCAGCAGGTTGTAGGAAAAAGGAAACTAGATGAAGACTGCAGCTGCTTTGTCTGGCCTCTGCTCACCTCAGCTGCAGCCAATTGGGAGGGGCCATACCAGGCCCGAGTGGAGCGAAAAACTTTTTACTTCCCAGAAATATTCGAAAAGATAACAAGGATGTGCTTGTGTACACGCAGAAAAACCATAAGGATCCATATTTAGAACTGGTACCAATTTTAAAGACAAAACTGGACAAAACAAAACAAAACAAAATACCCAAGGAAAACTATGTAACATGAACAAGACAGAGAAGCAGAGACTTTTAAACAGAATCAGACATTGACTTATAACAAGAAATTTGGACTCAATCAGATACACTTAACATAAAAAACATGAGCTCAAATGAATGTTTTCACCAAACAGTTATTTTTAGATTTAGACATGTCTTGCTGGTGGGACTCTCAGGTATGCCTTGTTATCGACAAGAAACTCAGAAGGGGAGGGGGGGGTCAAGGCGTCCCTTGACCACCCAGCCCTCTGTTTTAGGCCCACAGTGCACCTTTTCAAACAAACAAACAAAAATAAAATAAAATAAAACGCAGACGTACAGGGGGGTCGGCCGACTTCTACTTACCTCTGGAGGCCTTTGCTTTTCACCTGGGCATCTTTTACAAAAAAAGGTTATTAAGAAGAGGGATGGTAAAGACAAAATAATGTCACATATTAAATTGTGTAGAGTCAATGAATATGTTAAAAGGTCCCTACATAATAGTAAAAGGAGGAGAAACACAGCTCATATGAATGTGTGGAACAAGTGGATCAGTAGCAGTCCCAATTGACATGCACAAATAACTCAGGTCCTTCCCACGTCGCAGGATGTACCATTGGAGGGTTGGGGGTGTAGGCCCAGTGAGTCGCTGCTTGGATGGCCACTGTCACTCTCCACGATCCAAACGCAACGTTCAGGCAGCCAGCGGGCGTCATTTTCTCCTTGTGAAAAAACACATACATGCCCTCGACCCCAGGTTAGAACAGGATCGGGTCCATGCCAAGCACCAGTTAGGGGATCCTTCCACTTTACTAAGGCAAAAGCACGCTGCTCTCTTTTTTCCCAGAATCGCTGAGCAGCAGATAAATTATTTGAATCCAAATTCAAAAAATTTAAAACAAATAAAGCATGATTAAGTATATTCACAGGGGTAGCGGGATATGACTCTCCTTTCTGTATTTTGGCAATTTGATGTTTTAATAATCCATTAGCTCTCTCCATGATGCCTTGACCTTGAGGATTGTAAGGAATGCCTGTAATATGAGTGATATTATAGGAATGGCAGAAGGATTGAAATGCTCGGCCTGCATAGCCAAGGCCATTATCTGTTTTTATTTGCGAGGGAATCCCCATCACAGCAAAACATCGAATGCAGTGAGAAATACAATGTTTAGTGGCTTCCCCAGCAAGGGGGGTGGCCAAGATAAAATTAGAATAAGTATCTACAGTAACATGAACATATTTTAATCGGCCAAATGATGGAACATGCGTGACATCCATCTGCCAAATGTGATTAGAAAGGAGTCCTCGTGGATTTATACCTAAATGGGGGGCTGGTGAAAAAGGGACACAGTTGGAGCAAGTCTTAACTATTTGTCGTGCTGCTTCTCTAGATAATTTAAACTGTCGGCGCAAGGCTCGACTGTTTTGATGGTGGATGGCATGTGACTGCTTAGCAAGTTCAACCTGAGTTAAGTAAACTCTGGTGGCAGAGTCAGTGACCGCATTGCCCTCACTTAAAGGGCCAGGAAGATTAGTGTGAGCTCGAACAAAGCCAAAAAACAGGGGTGGTTGCGAGAACAAAGCAAAGTTTGTACTTGGCGAAATTGGGTCTGGATATTGGAGTTAGTAGTTCCAATGAAGGGAACAGTTTCTATGACTTGAAGAGCACGAATTACATATTGACTGTCTGAGTATAAGTTAAAGGGCTCATCTTGTAACAGGACGAGTGCTTGTAAAACAGCCTCTAATTCCACCTCTTGGGCGGAGGAAAAACCTGTAACCCAAGATTGAGTTTTCCCATTAATGGTCAAAGCAGCCGTTCCATTTGAGGATCCATCTGTAAATACCAAAGCGGCAGAAGATAAACGCGAAGCCTGTACTATGGAAGGAAATAGAAACGTATGACACGCAGCAAATTGGAGAAGTTTGTTAGACGGGTAGTGATGCAAAATTTTTCCCGTATAATTGGCCCAAGCAATGGCCCAAGGATCGCAATGGGCGAATACCCAATCTTGTTGTTGTAAATTATATGGGACACAGATAAAATGAGGTTCCTGACCTAAATATTTACGGGAATCCACTCGGCACATATGTATCAGATTAGCTACCAATTCGTAGTAGGGGGTCAGCACTTTGCCGGGTGTTGATGGTAGATAAAGCCATAAAAGTGGGCCATCCTGCCACAATACAGCAGTTGGGGAGTGAGAAGTAGCTAAAATGTAAACTCCCCATGGTTTAGAATAGTCACAATAGGTCACTTGTTGCTGGGAAATTGCCTTTTCTACAATTTGGATGGCCCTCCTGGTGTCAGGATTTAATTCGCGTAAGGATGTAGGGTTGGTATCTCCTTTTAAGAGATCAAAGAGGGGTTTTAACTCTCCTGTGGAGAGCTTTAGATAAGGCCGAAGCCAATTTATATCTCCTAAGAATTGCTGAAAATCATGAAGAGTTCTTAAGTGTGAAGTTTTTAATTGTATTTTTTGGCTTTTAAAATAGTGTGGGTCTAATATATGGCCTAGATATGTAAAAGGGGGGTGTTCCTGAACCTTTTCAGCTGCTATTATAAGGCCAAAGAGGCTCAGATCTTGCTTTAGTTGTCCAAAGGCTTGTCATACGACGATAGGGTCAGAACAAGCCAACAAGATGTCATCCATATAATGAACAATATAAACAGAAGAAAATTTTTCACAAGTGGAAGAAATGGATCTAGCTACAAAACTTTGACATAAAGTTGGGCTATTTGCCATGCCCTGTGGAAGCACAAGCCAGTGATATCGCTTCATGGGTTCTTTAAAATTAACAGAGGGGACGCTGAAGGCAAAGCGCTTACAGTCTTGAGGCGCCAGGGGTATAGTATAGAAACAATCCTTCAAATCTATAATAATCTTATAAGTATCCTTTGGGATTGCCATGGGTGAAGGCAAGCCAGGCTGTATGGCCCCCATCAGTTCCATTGTGGCGTTCACCTTTCTCAAATCCTGTAACAGCCTCCATTTACCTGACTTTTTCTTTATAACAAAAATTGGAGAATTCCATGGAGAGTTAGAAGGGGCCACATGTCCCAAGTCCAGCTGTTCCTGTACCAGCTGCTGTACTGCAATGATCTTTTCTAGTGAAAGAGGCCACTGTTTGACCCATACCGGTTCTTCAGAGAGCCAATTTATGGGATCAGCATGAGGGGCAGGACAAACGACCGCTCCCGTTAAGGAATACCCTAATCCTTGTCTCGTAGGGTGAGACTGGGGTTGGAGTGGCTCTAGCTCCCCCTGTGCTGCTCGGCCTAGTCCCCTAAAGGGGAGGAGGCCTTGATCAAGTAACTGCTTAGTGACCGCAGCACTAGGACTAAACATATACACTCCCATTTTTTCCATGATATCACGACCCCATAAATTAATTGGCAGATGATCCAGGACAAATGGCTGAAAATGACCAGAGTGCCCCTCCTTATCTCTCCAAACAAGGATCGCACTGCTCTGCTGTGGGTCAGTTGCTTGCCCAACCCCCTGTAGGGAAGTCATAGAGGTTGTCAGGGGCCATTGGGCTGGCCAATGTTTTTTAGATATCACAGACACATCTGCTCCAGTGTCTAATATTCCTTTAAAGGGCTTTTCTTGTATAAATATAGTCATCTCAGGCCTCTCTTGTTTTATGCTTTGTACCCAATAGATATCAGAAGATCTAAATCCTCTCTGTCCACATGGGGAATTAGCAGTCTCCCTGGGAGGTAAAGGCACAAGTATTAGTTGTGCTAATTTTTGACCGGCTGGGATCGATACCACGTGTTTCGGGGCAGAGGCCATAACTTTGATTTCTCCAGTGAAATCCTGGTCAATTTTGCCAGGTGTAATCTGTATCCCTTTAAGGGCTGAGCTACTTCGCCCTAACAGCAATCCAGCCACTCCCGGGTAAAGGGGGCCGAAGACCCCCATGGGGAGAGCTTGTGTCACCATCTCTGGGGTCAATACTGAGCAGGTGGAGGAACAGAGGTCCAATCCTGCACGGCCTGGGGTGGCACGGAGGAGGCTGGAGACTGATCTTGGGGGGTTGTTAAAAGATGCACTTGTGGCCGAGAAGAGGGAGGGACTGCCCCATGGTTTTGTGGGGCCAGGGGCTGGCCCCTTCTCCAGTTTCCTGAAAACGGGCGGCCATTGCGATTTGTTGCTGACTTGCGATCTTTAGCCCAGTGCTTCCCTTTACCACAGCGTGGACATGTGCCAGGTGATTTTTCTCTCTTTAACCTGGCTTGGCGTGGGCATTGCATCACCCAATGTCCTATTTGTCCACAAGAAAAGCAACGCCCTGGGGGTCTAGCATCCCGAGAATGCCGCTGACCTCTGTATTTTAGAAATTCAGTAACAGTCTTTTCTTGAGAGCGGCGGCTAAAGGAAGGCCTTGTACATGGGAGGGTCCAATATCAGCACACAGTCAAATAAAGTCCGTGATTCCTCCCTTATTCCTATGGGGTCTGATAGCCGCCTGACAGGCGGCGTTGGCATTTTGATAGGCTATGTGTCTAACTATAATCCTCCTTGCGTTCTCATCTTGTACTAGGCGGTCTGCAGTTTCCATTAATCGAGACAAAAATTCTAGATAAGGTTCATTCGGTCCCTGTTTAACTTCTACTAGATTTTTTGTATGATTGGAATTGTGTAACCTTTTCCAAGCCTCTCTCGCCGCAGCATTTATTAGTAAATAGGCCTCCTTTGCATAACCCAATTGATCTTTGGTGTTTTTATAGGTTCCCTCTCCTAACAACTGATCAACAGTGTAAGGCAGGTTCTTAGACCCATTTGTTTCAATTTTAGCCCGACACTGTGCAGTGAACTCTGTCTCCCATAATAAGTACTCTCCTGCACTAAGGCATGCTCTGGCAAGCCGCTTCCAGTCATTTGGGCATGCAATACCAGCACACGCGGCCTCCAATATTACTTGAGTAAAAGGGGCAGTTGGCCCATATTGGGAGCAGGCACTTTTTAAATCCTGTAATAGTTTAACAGGAACAGGTTGATGGTATACTTGTTCATCATGATCAACTAAACTAGGGAAGCATCGAGGCCCTGAAATATCTTCCCTCTCTCTAGCAGCCTGAGCCAGGTTTAATTGCGATGCACTGTGCCTGGTTGTAGTGCCTGTTAAAAGGGACTTGTTGCTAGGGCCTTTAGGCTTGCCTAAAGGTTGAAAAAGGGATTGAGGCTGTAAGGCTGCAGCCGGAGGCGGTGGGTGTGAGGGGTAAGGTTTAGAATCAGACACCATAGTGGCCTGAGGGTCATCTTTCTTTCCTACTTCTGGGGGGGCTCTCTGTTCCATCCCCATTTTCGATAGAAAATGTAGCATTTCTTCTAACTTCTTCTCTATCGTAGCCATCTGGCCCTCCATTGACTCATCATAACTTTCCTCCTTGGTATTCAAACCTGAATTCTGATACTCAATATCTACTGGTTGTTGTTCCCTTTTCAAGATCTCACTTAGACTCTCTTGGGCTGCTGCATATGGCTCAGCCTCAGGTTTTTCAGAAGGGTGCTTTAACTCATAAATTTCCCTTAATTCAAGATTAAGTTCAGCATTCTCATGTTGAGGATCTATGCATTCATTTACTAGATTCCATACATCAATAGCCTCTACTGGGGTCTTTTAGGGGCCATATACATTATAATATTCTTGAATTCTTTTTCCTATCTGCTGCCAGGTTTTTTGGAATTTCTCCTCTAAAAACCTCGGGCATGCCTCCTCGACAAACTGTAGGAAGCTCTGAAGCACCCCTTTTTCCACCCACGTTCCGTGGGCTTCAAGTAGGTCTGTTAAGATCGGTACAAATGACCTATGGCTATTAACTTGACCCATAATTTTTACTCCTGACTATACACTCTCTTAAGATCCTCTCTTAATAGTCCTACGATGTGTTACTCACCACAGCGGGGTCCTCCACCGTCGTCCCAGATTTTCAGGGTCCCTGTTCGGGCGCCAGATGCCGGGGCCTACCGGCAGCAAATTGGGGTTCCTGAAATAGGGGGCAGGGACTGGAAAAATTAGAAGAGAGACAAACACATCGGGTCCGGGAGGTCTGCAGCCCAGGCAAAAACTGCAGCGCCTCGTTTATTCTCCACTCAGAGCTTATATCCCTTCTTGAGACCAGGGCACTGCCAGGTGTTACATCCAGATGGTTAATCAGGGAACTGTTGGGGGTTACATTGATATGGTAAATCTCAGATCAATTGAACAGGAGAAGGCCAAAAAACAATAAGACAATCAAGCAATTATCTGATGCAAATCAAAGTACAGTTTGATTCCACTCTTGCTCCCGACAAAACCCAAGCTGGACATATGGTTCAAGAGTTAGAACAGAATCTGTGGGCAAAAAGCCATGTGAGAGTTTGAAGAACTGAGTTCATACCATCTTACTGGCAAAAATAAAGTAATAAATAACTAAAATACTAGATGTCTTGTATTAAATTTAACAAAGCAATGTCCTCTCCACCTCAAATGCCTTAAGCCACTAGAGTACTGACAGCAATAGCAGTTTTACTGAAACCAGTGAAAGCTGAGAACATATTAACTAAATTAATATATCCTTAAATAGTGGTAGGCCAGGTCACATTCCTCTTGTAGAAAAGTACCGACTGATTACCCATGCAAAGGTCCCCACGAAACATAGAGATGAGGGAGAGAAATGGGGTAGGGAGACATCCAGGGTTATTGGTGCTTTGCTCAAAACAGTAACAGTTGATAAAATATCAAAACACCTTCATTCCATAAGTAAAGCAAGTTAGAGAAAACCCAAGAGACTGTAACCTGATGGTAAAAATTTGAAGTGTGTAGAGAGAGGCTGAATGTGCAGGCATGCGCACGTGAACACACACACACACACACACACACACACACACACACACACACACACACCACAAAACTTGTCTTAATGACCTAAAGCCACCTAGTCTTTGATAAGGGAATCAAAAATCAGAATGGAAGAAAAACAGCACTTCAACATATGATATTGGCAGAACAGGTTAAACACTTGCAGGAAACTAATGTTGGATACTTCTATGTCACCATGCACCAGGATTAGTTCCAAATGGATCAAAGACCTTAAGGGAAAGGCAGACACTCTGAAAACTTTACAAAAAAGAATAGGAGATATATTAGCTCTATTTGGTGAACATTGAAACATTCTTAATAAAGAACCAGAAACACAGCAAATTAAAGCAAGTTTGGACAAATGGTCTGCAGTAAACTGCAGAGCTTTAGTATGGCAAAGGACATAGCTAGCAAGTGAAATAGAAAGCCCACAGAGTGGGAGAAGACCTTCACTAGGCATAAAACAAAGGCCCCCTATCTAAAATATATCTACAGCTAAAAGAAATGGAATCTCTCCCAAAGGAATATTCAAAGAAACAACCATCCCATTCAAAGATGGGCCAAAGACTTTAACGGAGACTTCTCTGAAGAAGAAATAAGAATGGCCTCTAGGCACATGAAGAAATGCTCACCATCTCAGGCCCTAAAATAAATGCAAATCAAAACAACTCTGAGATTCCACCTCACTCCAGTAAGAATGGCCATGATCCAGAAATATAATAACAACAGATGCTGGCAGGGATGTGGCCAGGAGGGCTCACTACTACAGAGATGGTGGGAGTGTAAACTCTTTCAACCACTGTGGAAAGCACTATGGTGGTTTCTAATCAGTGGAAACTTTGGGGTCAGGACTTTGGCCTAGTGGTAGAGTTCTTGGTAGCATGCAGGAAGCCCCGCGTGTGAGTCCTTGGTACCACATACATAGAAAAAGGCCAGAAATGGTGCTGAGGCTCAATGGGTAATGCCCTAGCCTTCAGAAAAATACAGAACCCAAGGACTGTTCTAAGTTCCTGGGTCTAAGCACAGGACTGGGAAGAAAAAAAAAAGACTAAACATTGAGCTTCCCTATGACCCAGCATTTCCACTACTAGGCATTTACCCAATTGTCCAGAAACAAGGACATACTAAAGCCACTATCACAGTGATGTGCACTACAGTACTATTTACCATAGCAAAGGTATGCAACCACGCCTGGTGCCCCTCCCATACTTTGTCTTTGAACTAGTGTTTAGTAAGAGAAGTCCTGTAGAGCAAAGTAGCACGTGTGACACACCAGGATATCTTTGGCCTGTTGCCCTCCAATTGGCCCCTCATATTCAGCATGGGTTCCTGGGAAGTTCAGCAGGCTTCAATGGGCATATTGTTGGAAAGCGAGACCTCAACTTTGAAGTGCGGATGCCATAGCTAATCCCTGACATGCCTGCCAATTTCTAAGCAAGGTTCTCAGATTGAATAGTGCAGGTGTTGGGAATAACATTCTCTAGCACAGGGCACAGGATGGATTTTGTTAAGTCTGCCTGGAAGAAATGACTTCTTCCCTTGCCTCTCTCCCCCTGCTCCCTGGTAATGCCTGCCCATTACCTGTAACCCTGGCAACTGGCATGCCTTGGTGCAGTGGGAAGTCCCCACTAAGGTATTTCCCCATCCTCTGAGGTCATATCCAGTTCTTCTCTGTCTATTCCCCTCCCCCTATATAACCTCTCACTTCCCAAACTAAGCTCTCTTGCTTACCCAGAGTCCATCTTGGGTGGTAGGAGTCTGCTCTTTCCTCATGCAAGAAACCCTCTTCTGAACTGCGTGGAGCTTACTTTCTGCTCACCTTACATTTTGTGCCATGACTCAGAATGGGGAGAGGGTCAAGAGTGGCTGGATCCCCTCCTTTTCTCGAGGGTCAATCCACCTTCTGCCCCCCCCCCACTTCAGACCAGAGAAAGGAAACTCCACTCCCGGACCTCTGCCTTTCCAGTAGCTGGATGTTCATTTACTACAATGTTTCCTGTCTGCACCTGGTGAGTGACTCCAACCTGCAGGCCTCTTTTCTGTCTCCTTTAACTACCCCTGCTTAGGGCTCTCTCCCTGTGTCTAGTTTAAGACCCTCCCACCCCCAATCTGTTCTGGTGAGATTGGATTCCCCATCCCCTGCACATTCCACTTTCCCACTCAACATCCTTATTGACTCTACCCATTGACATCGTTACTGACTCCACCCCCAGTCTCCACTGACACCACCCCTCCCTTGGTATCCTCAGTGACTGAGCGCCCCCACCCATGTCCTCACTCACTCTTACCCTACCTCCTCACTTACCACCCCCCACCCTCACAGACTTCACTTCCTTTTAATGTTTCTTATTACAATGGGGTCTCATCCATCTCACCCAAGTCAGCACACTCCCTTGGGTTATCTTGTACACTCTTTAGATGTTCTTCTACTCAGAGACTCCATAAAGCCAAAACTGCTCATCTTTTATTGCAATTGTGTCTGGCCAAAGTATAGGCTAGACAATTGGTCTCAGTGGACTCCAAATGGGACTTTGGAATATAATATTCTCAGGAATTTAGATAGTTTCGGCCGACACAATGGTAAATGGCCAGAGGTTCTATATGTTCAGGTTTTCTATGCTCTCCATGCTTGCCCTTCTCTTTACCAATCCTGTTCAACTTTCCCTATCCTACTGGCATCCTGTCCCTGCCATATCACCTAAGAGCCTGGAGTCTCTTCCTAAACCTAAAGTGCCTGATCCCCTACTCATCATTGAAGATTCTGCTTCTCCTCCCAGAGCTGAACCTTTCCTTCCTTCTCCTCCCACTTCATCTCCTTTTGAGTCACCTCCTGCTACTCATACTCGATCTTGTACTGGTAGCTCACAGCCTCCACCAGCCTCATTATATCCTCTGCGGGAGGTGACAGGGGCAGAAGGGGTCATTCGTGTGCATGCCCCCTTTTCAATGACAGATCTTTCCCAGATTGAGAAGCAACTAGGATCATACTTCCAAGACCACAATAATTATACCAATGAATTTAAATAACTTGTTCAGACTTATGACCTCACCTGGCAGGACTTATATACAGTTGTGTCCTCTACCCCTACCTCTGAAGAAAAGGAAATGGTTTGGGTTGCTGCCCAGGCAAATGCTGATGAAACCCACCTCCTAGACAATACATTCCCAGTAGGGGCAACGTCTGTGCCCAGGGAAGGGCCCAAATGGGATTATGAAAATAATGCCCCTGGAAGGGTATCAGAAATAGTATGCTAACCTGCCTGGTAGCTGGCCTCCAGAAAGCAGCCCACCGCGCAGTAAACTATGATAAAGTAAAGGAGGTTACCCAGAGACCAACTGAAAACCCAGCTAAATTTCTTGATCGCCTTACAGTGGCACTCCAGCGTTATACTAAGCTGGACCCGGAGTCAAAAGAAGGTATAGTGGTCCTTAATACCCATTTCATTTCCCAATCAGCTCCTGATATTAAAAAAAATTGAAAAAGGCTGAGGATGGCCCTCAAACCCCTCAAGGAGATCTGGTGAGCATTGTCTTTAAGGATTTTAACAACCGGGAGGAACAGAAAAAAGCTGATAAGGCTGCCCATAATAGGAATATTTGCCAGTTCCTGGCGACTGCCTTTCATCTCCTCAAAGAAGAAACACCCAATGCACACCACCTAAACCATGCTTTAAGTGTGGCAAGGAAGGCCACAGGGCAGGAGCTTGTCCTACTCTAAAACCACCATCTGGACCCTGCCAAAATGTGGGTAGCCGGGGCATTAGGGAATTGAGTATCCCTCCTAATCTCTACAAGGTGGGCCACTCCCTTCCATACCACTCACACATGGTGAGGATCTCAACATATTCAAGATACACAGCTTGGCAATGGAAGTGCGATGCTGCCCAGGGCCGCTGGATCCCAACAACAACGAGGATCTGGAGAAGCGATACCAATGCCTGCTGCTTACCCTGGACTGGAGCAAAGTAAGCCAGCAACAGCTCTTCAGTGAAATCCACCAACTGAAGCAGCTAAAGCAAGACCTGCAGGAACAACAGCAGGAAGAAAAGGAGAAGATGGCCCAGGTGCAAGAAACACTGAAAGCAGAGTTAGAAGACCACAACATCAAGATGTTGCTTTCAGAGAAAGGCCACTTACAATCTGCCCTGGCTCACATGGAAAAGGAAGCCAACTAAAGTCAAGTGGAGCATGAAGATCTGACCAGCTGCCTGCAGGCTTCTCAGCAGAGCAGCTTAGACCTGGAGATGGCCTTGTCTGCACTCACCACCACGCAGAAGGACACTGAGCAGAAGAACAGACAGCTCATCCAAGGTCTGGGTGATGTGAAGCTGCAGCTCGAGGCAAAGAGCAGAAGCTGGGACAACCTGCAGGAGCTGAATGCAGCCTCGCAGGGGAAGCTGGACGTGCTCCGGACCCAGAAGTCCAACATGAAGTTTAGATTGGAAAAATTCCAACGAGCACTAGGGGAGCGGGCAGTGCTGAAAAGTAGCCTACAGAATGTACAAAGTGTGCTGAGCGCATTCAGGTTGGAGAGGGACAAGTGTGCGGAGGGCCTGAGGGTGGAGAGTTCCACGTGGACAGAGAAGGTGCTGCGGCTCTCACAGGAGATGGACCAACTCACAGACGAGCGTGAGGAAGACCTGTGGCAGATGGTGGATCTAGAGAAGAAGCTGGTAGAAATGGAGAAGAAGCTGGCAGAGGCGCAGCTCCCTGTAGGAAAGGAACTTGGGTCTTCGTGCTGGATAGGCAGGCACTCTACCACTAAGCCAAATTCTCAGCCCCTGTATATCATCTTTTTTTTTGCTTTATTTTTTTTGTAATTAGTAAAAGGGTTACATGATATTTGCCAGATAGAAGGTGCATTAATTCACATACATTGACACCCTTTCACATGTCTTGGTACCCGTTTCCCGCCCCCCCCACCCCACACCCGTCTTGGTTTTCCCCCCTTCCCTATCACATTTCAAATATCCAAATACAAATAAATTCAATATATCAGATAAAAAAGTGAGATACTATACCAATATGAGATAACCAAGGGACAGCAAAGGAGATGAGAGACAACATAATACATTAAGGACAACAATCATTCATTATATGGCTTTTGTTTCACTATCCTGGAGGTCCTTTCAATTAGCTTCACATTATATGTCCTTATGTATCAAGATTTTGCTCTATTGCAAATCTCTGCTAGTAGAGCCCAAGGTTTCTACTGATTATGACGAATGAGGGAAACAATTGAGCCTAAGTTCTTTGAGTCTGGCTTACTTCACTTAATATGATTTTTTCTAAGTCTTTCCATTTCCTAACAAATGGGGCGATGTCATTCTTTCTGACAGCAGCATATCATCTTTATAACACCAATTAAAATGCATGAAAAGGAACAAAAATAAAAAATCTAAGAAACTGATGTAGCAAATCCTAAGATTCTACTAAAAACATAATATAACATCTCATATTCAGCAATAAATGAAGCAAAATGGGCTTTCAATAGTACTTAGCTATTCACCAGCCTTCGCCTAAGTAAGGCTCACTAAATAATCGTAAAAATATGTAACAGCAGCAACATGTGATTCAAAGGAGAAACCAATGGCATTAAAATTAAAAGCCACTTATAAAGAATCTAAAATCATCTACCTGTTAGTAAATGACTTCTTGGCTTAATGCTGACGTTTTATAAATACTCTAAAGAAGCTCTTTCCCCTTTGACTTTCAGAATTATTGCCCAATCCTTCATAATTGTTGTATGAGGAGCTCTCTTTACACTTGATGTCATAACAGTCTTACTGACTACCATGAAACAACATATATGTATGTAATACCATGCTGAAATTTGGGGATGGAGCATGTATTGCATATGTGAACAAAATATAGCCATATGATTAACGAGAAAATCTAACCCTTTCCTACTTACTATTCAAGGCTTTAAAAGAACACCTATCTTGTTCTTGTTTTAGGCTTCTCTCCCTACATATTGCTGCTGTGATTTGAGTATTGTTTGTCCCCTCTGAAATTCATGTTGAAGTTGAACCTTTACTGAGAAATATTTAGCAGGCAGAAACAACCCTATTGTAGTTTCCAAGGTGGGACCTTTGGGAATTAATTAGGATTGGATAAGATCATCACATTGAGTCCCAATGATTCCATACTGGGGTATTTCTAAGAAAAGGAAGAGATAAAGAAACAAAAACAGAAACTACAGAGCATTTGAGCACTTGAGCATACATACACATGGAGAGAGTCCTGGAACAGGTCTTACCCTGTGGCCTCAGAAGAGTCCAGCCCTGCTGATATCCAGATCTCAGATTTCTAGTTTCAACTACTATGAGAAAAATAACTCACTGAGCTGGGCATAGTGGCTCATGCCTATAATCCTAGCTAATCAGGATGTTGAGATCTGAGGATCGCACTTCAAAGCCAGCCTGGACACACTGGAGACTCTTATCTCCAATTAACCACTAGAAAATAGGAAGTGGTGCTGTGGCTCAAAAGGTAGGGCTGTAGCCTTGAGCTGAAGAGCTCAGGATCAATGCCCAAGCCCAGAGTCCAAACCCCACGACTGTGGAAGCCAAAGGTTACCTAATAGTACAGCTGCCACAAACACCTGGTAAAGGAAAGGATTAATGTTAGGTCCTGCTGAACGGTACAGAAGGTGCAAATGAAAGACAATTACCTCACCATTCCTAAGATCAAAAAAGAAATAAATGAAAAAGCACTGAAACAGATGAAATTTTTAAAGAAAAATCTGCCATAATCAAAATATATGAGGGTACTTTCTTAAAATAATTACTTCTGACATTTGAATATATATGATATTTAAGTCTTTGAAACTCACATTGGCAAATTCCAACATCCTCATAATACTTTGCTTTGCTCTTTGAAAAATCATGCAAAATAAAGAAGATTACAACACAGGGCACAAAGGTTCAGAGGAAAGAATTTCAAAAAATTAACCAAATCATTGATCATGATATATAATTCCGTGGCAGTTTTTAGATTATCAAATGCCTTCTAATAAATACTGATATGTAAATAAGAACGTGAAAAAAGTCAGTGATAAAATTTGGCCTATTGTTTCTCATTTACAAAGTAGAAAATACATGGGTTATAGGTATA
The DNA here is from genome assembly GCF_031878675.1 of Megascapheus bottae. Classification (NCBI taxonomy): domain Eukaryota; kingdom Metazoa; phylum Chordata; class Mammalia; order Rodentia; family Geomyidae; genus Megascapheus; species Megascapheus bottae. Next base: position 6,066,855 of record NW_028327804.1, on the reverse strand, counting down.
TAATTATCTGAGACACTCAGGTTGAACTCTGTATCTTCCTGGATAACACTAACAAGAGATGACACAAGAAAAGAGCACAAAATATTCAAGTGTAACTTGTTTTTGCTCTGGTCATTATCATTCCACTATCCTGCCTATCATGGCAGTACAATCTTCCATCTAATGTCTCATGGAAGAAAATACAACTATCATTTAGAGTGGATTTAACCATCCATTGTAATTTCAGGCTAAGGATCAACTCTCTGCTTGTTTCCTTGCTGGTTGAGTTAATTATTTTTCTGTAAATGCATTCTTCTTCAAGGTTTGCTCTTATTTTTATTAGTTTAAATTCTAAAATAAAAGAGACAGAACCTATATAGGTGATGAATAAGGTTAAGGACACAAAGTCTAACAAGTTATGTCAGAAGTTACTGCTGGGTGATATATGCATAAGTTGTAGTAAAGCTTTTGGGAAGGGAAGAGGCATCCTGGAGCAGCTGGCAGGACAACAGGCAGTCTAAATTACATCACTCATTTGGTCGTTCTAGCATATGACAGTGATTGGCTCTCCAAAAACAAATGCAAGACTAACTAGTACTCTCATAAAAAAGAAGCTCTCATTCTTAAGATTTCAATCCTAGTTGCTGTGAATTCCAATACAATAAATAATAATAACAATAATACTATAGGTTGTTATATACTATAATAATATGAACATGTTAAAGATTATTGATTTCACTTAACAATAAACAAAATGCTAAACATTCTCACTTTTGTGCCTTTTGCAATTTTAAGTGATCTGCAGAGACTCAGTTGGACAATTTAATTGGACAATTAATAATTGTTTTCAGAATAAAGGATACAAATGCTCTAGATTAATAAGCTGGTCTTTGCTTAAAGCATATAAAGCATATTTCTGTTTCTGTCATTTTCCCATTAATTTCAATTTTACTACTCCAAAACACAGGAGGAAGCTCCTATAATCTTTGGAAGACCTAATGTCTCTCTTATTCTATACTTTTTTTAAAAATAAGTACCCCAAGCCAGAAAGACAGAGAGAACTTCATAGAGAGCAAGGAATAATGTACTATCATGAGTAATCATCACTGGAAATCTGCTATCATGCTTAGGTAAAACTCTTTATCTAGATGTGAGCTCTAGGAGTGGGCTTCTTTTACATTCTCAGGTCCTCTGAATATTGCACGACAGTAAAATGCCTTGGAATAACAATAATTTTTTTTTAATCTTTGCAAGGGGGCTGGGGATTTAGCTCAGTGGAAGAGTTCTTGCCTGGCAAGTGTAAGGCCCTGACTTCAGTCCTCAGTTCTGGAAAAAAAAATCTTTGTAAGGACTATGTTAATCAGTTTTACATTGCTGTCAAAAAGCAAGTGCTGAGACAATCACTTATAAAAGGAAACTTTTATTTTGTAAGTTTCAGCCCTGTTTTGTTGACCCATTAATTCTGGGTCTTTTGATGAAGCCACACATAATGGCAGAAAAATGTAGCAAAGGAAACCCATTAACTTAAGGGCTGAGTTTGAAGAGAAAGAAGAAGCAGAGTGCCTAGTGTCCCAATACTCTCTTCAACCTCCAATAAGCTTCCTTCACTAGGCCTCACCTCCTAGGAACTATAATACCTCTAGCACAGGCTCAATAGATGGGCCTATAAGGAACATTCTGATACAAGTTATAGTAAGAACCATAAGTAAATTCCTTACTGCCAATCTTTAGGTCTATCTTTATTCATATCACATCAGGCTGTCCTAAGTGTACTGCCCTTCTGTCCCTTGGATTGAAACCCACCTAAGTTAGCCTTTACCTCTCTGATCTCACTTCTCTCACCCTAAATCCTTTTTAAAATCATCTAACATACCTTGCAGAATATATTCATTTTGTGTTTGTGTGTGTGTGTGTGTGTGTGTGTGTGTGTGTGTGTATGCTGGGGTTTAAACTCTAGGCCTCTCACTTTTGCCTCTCATCTTTTTCACTCAAGGTTGACATTCTACATGAGCCACTTCCATTTCTAGCTTTCTGCTGATTAACTGGAGAGAAGAATCTCTCAGGATGGCTCATAACCATGATCCTCAGATCTCATCCTCCTGAGTCACTAGGACTTACATGTGTTAGCCACCAGCACATGACTCGGAATGTCACTGTTGTAACTAGTATTCATTTGCCTTTTTCAAGATTTCATTATTCCAGTATTTCTTTGGGAAATAATTTTTTATCCTGTGCAGGTGCTTGTAATAAACTTACTGCACACCTGTCTCTGGTGGTCCAGAAACAACTGAGACAGGATCCATCAAAAGAATTACACAGCATTTCTCCCTACCGAGACAGTTTTACTTTCCAAGATTTCACAAACCTATAATGCAAAAACCTAAGTGGAAAATCCCAGAAATAGATCACTAATAAATAAATCACTAATCAAAGCTAAGTCTTAAATTATAGCATTCTGATTAGCTTCATTAAATGTCACCATTATACTCCTTTCCTAGAACCTGAATCACCCATTTGACCATGGTATCCACCCCACCTATGAACGAACATATTGGTTACTTGGTAGCCTGATATTTACCAGGTACACTGTCACAGTGGTGGGGTTATTGTGTTCAGTAACCCTTATTTAGGAGCCCAATGCCTCATTACAATGCCTATATATTTACTTCATTTAAACTCATTATGGAGGCATACCATCAAAAGAAGAAGGGTGTCCACAATATACTCAGGTTACACCACATACAGATACTATGGATCAGAAATATTGTAGGCAGAAAATTCATCATTAATGAATATGAACCTTTTTTTTTCTTTTTTATTGTAGTTATCTAAACCACAATGTAATAACTATACAGCATTTGCATTGTATTAGGTATAGCATGCAACCAGGAAATAAAGTGCATTGGTGACTCCATGAAATTGGAGCATCTATGGATGTTTATGTTCTCAAAGGATTCAGGAAACAATCCTCTATGAATAATGAGGAAGAAAAAAGAGGTACAGTCAAACTGAAAGCAGATACAGTGGCAGAGGCAGAAGCAGAGGCAAGACAGAAAAAGAGACCACAGTCATAGCTCTTACAGCAATACAATTATAATTATTTTATTTTTAGGTGCTGGGGTTAATATCTTACTGTTATAAATTAAGCTTTGTTTTAAGTAGTTATATATAGGAAAACACAGTATGTACAGAAAATTTTTGCGACTACCTGAGGTCTCTATTATCCACTGGGGGTCTGGGAAAGTGTCCTGGCAGATCAAGGGGTACTGCTGTATTCCACAATCCTCTTCTTACCTTCTATTTCCTCCACCACTCACGGTGAATGATGGTCCTTACTTGTGAGTCAGTCAAGTTGCTGTGAAATGCAAGATATTGTGGACCTCTTCCCGAACACAAACCCTGTTCCATTGGACTCAGCATGGAAGCTGTGGACCTAGTATCGACAGTCATCTTGCCAACCCATGAAACCTGCGAATGAGGCCACACTGAATGATTCAGAGTAGAAATGCAGTGCAAACTCACGATGAGATCTCTATACTACCATTTTTTATGCTGTCATGAGTGACACTGTACATACTCTGAGAAGAAGTTCCTGGATATTTCCCAATAGTTCCAATAGTGTCTAACATAGTTCTAATATTGCTCTAACAAATGAGGAAGAGAGATTGTATATAGATATTCCTTTCTTGAATACTCATTTGTTAAACAAGTCATTTGAAATATGATGTAAAAATCAATGTTAATAAATTCTTTCATAAAAAATAGACCTAAAATAAAAGATTGCCACCATAAAAAGGGAGGACGAAAGAAAACTACGTAAGTAATAAATATGTCTTTGTCCCACATTCTGTTTATACTACCAAACGAGGAAGTATATAATCTGGAAGGTATATATTGTTTCTCCTTTCTAGTGGCTTATGGATTTTAACAAACTCTGTTCCTACACACAGGGTACTTTTTCATATGCTATTCAACTGAAGATTTAAGACAGTTTCTTTTGAAAGAAAGTTTTACCTTAACTTTCACAGAGTTTCTTTAAGCGTTCATTTCATGGCTATCTGACATGAAGGTCTCCTTTTATGACTGTGTTGCATGAACTATGTTCTGAAGAAAAGAGAGATTATGATTCAAGGGTCTGTATCAGACTGATACATTTCCTGTGGAAAATGTTCTACTGTAGCTGGATTTGAGCACCTCTCAGAGGAATGCCCCAAGTGCGACTAAAATGAACATGACTCACAATTGCCACAGCAACAAGATGCCAGGCTCTGGTCTGCAGAAAGTGTCATAAAAACGAGGGGGGTTACAGAGAATTCCTAATGCCAGTATGAAAATATATAAACCTTTATATTATATTATTATAAAAATGTACCCTGTTTAAACAAAGCCTTCTGATTTCTGAGCCTCATTGTAGTTTCCACTGAAGCAAGTAAGAGTAAGGACTTGTTATTCCCCATGCCTGGAACCAGAGCAGGACCTCAGAGAAACTTCATGACCTCAGATACATTTGCATTATAGGCATACTGATATCCAAGCATGATTCAGGATAAAGGATTCCTTCCTCCTCTAGCCTGGCACTGGAGAATGGTAGAGATAGCCACCTGACTGGAATGGGCCATGGATCTCACTCACTGGGAAGAACGTGTTGGTGAGACGTGTATCCATCAATGGCCATAGGCCAACTGGGACAATGTGGATGTAGGGAGCACCGTGTGGGAACATTGCTGCTTCAGGTCCCCAGGTTCCCCTTGTGTATGGAAAGAGCTGAGAGGTCATCCATGGACCCTTGGGTGGCATCGACTCAAGAAGACATTCCTCCAAGAGGACAGCCAAGCAACCAGGCTCCTAAGTCCTGTCTGCAAGCTACCAGTGGCTCAGCTTGTTCTGCCTCTCCACTCTCCAGTCTAGGGAAGTTTTTGCTAATCTTAGGGATATCCCAGTTCGCCTCTGAGCTTCTAATTGTTCCTTCCATCCCTCAAATACTCGTAGTCCTCTAAAGACTTAGAATTTTGGAACACAATCTGAGGAAGCTTTCTACATTAACACTTCCCTTCCCTGAGGTGATGAGCTCAGAACTGTCCATCTGTTCCAATGGGGAGTGGAAAGGGTTGCCAAAGAAACAGAAAATAAGCAATTATATCGGTATATTCTTTCAACTATATTACTCAACCACTTTCTCCTGTGGAATTAAAGGTTTACATCAATTAAAGCAAATTTTAAATAACATCCAGGTGTTACTTCTCACCATACATTCCTTCCAAATATACCTGCAAACCAGGCAGAGACTTGAGTCCAAACTCCTATTAGATACATAAAGCAGCACCCAATGACAGGAGTAAGGATCTACAGAGATGACAGCAAATAACTGGGTCCAGGTGAGTTCTTCCCTTAGAATGCCCATCTGGGACTACTCATGAAATTCTCCCACAACCAATCACCAATGGCCCTTCAGACTCACCCATTATTCATTGCACTGGGAAAAGGCCATGAATGACTCCCTGTGTGTGACAGGAGAAGAATTGCTGCTGACATTAATCAGAAACAAGTGATGGGAACAGAGTTCCTGGTCTGAATCTCCATCCTAACATCTATCCTAAAATCTGTGACACTGGAACCAAGCTTCAGAGATCTAAAAAAACAAGGAGAATTGGAAGTTACAGGGACCATACTCATAAATAAACTGATTTGTTTGATGTTTTATCTGTTTATATTGCTGGGACTAGAACCCAGGGCCTCACACATGGGAAGTGCATGCTCCACTACTGCACTCCTCCTCTAGCTCCTAGGCCTAGACCCTTGAAGGTGTCCATGTCTCCATGTGTCTGGTCTTCTCTTTTCTGGGATGTTTTTCTAGTAACCTAATGAGTCAGGTATTCCTCCAGTGATCTTTCCTAGGTGAAAGTTGTCACTAAAATGTTATTTTCCTCAAGATGTTAGGGAGGGGGTCAGGGGAGGAAAGTGGGGACAAAAACATGAGAAGGGGTATCAATGTGTGAGTAGTAATGCACCTACTACCTGGCAAATGTAACTGTAACCCCTCTATACATTATCCAAACAATAAAAGTAAAATAAAATATTTAGAAAAAAAGAATAAATGGAAACAAGCGTTATATTTTGCGTGATTGTTGTTTTCAATGTACTATGTTATTTATCTTTTTTTTGCCCTTATGGCTAATCTCATATTAGTACTGTATCAGACTTTGTTACCTTGTATATTGTATATATGTTTACTTGTTTATTTGAAATAGGGAAGAGAAGGTGGGGAAACAAGATGATTGGGAGGAGGTGAGGGCAGGGAACCCGGGACAAAAACATGAGAAGGGGTATCAATATACGAGAAGCAATGTACCCAGTACCTGAAGAATGTAACTGTAACTATCCTATATATTATCCTGACAGTGAAATTTTAAAAAGAAAGAAAAATTGTTATTTTCTTATAAGTGTAATAAGATGGAAAATGTGCTTTTGCTTCTCTGCAGTCTTAATGCATCACCTTCATGCTCTCCTAAGTTTGAGAGTAGTCTTATCACTTTCCTGAAAATAATGGCCCCTGGCTGTGTCCCAGGCCACTGCAGGGAGTCACTGCACATTAAGAGGATGTCCCTTTGCAAGGACTCTAGGATCTTCCTGTCAGGGGAGCTGCCATAAAAGCTGCCTAAGTGAAGGCATCTGAGAAGGATGACTGGGGTAAGTGCCCAGCTGTGCTGGCTGCCAGGGCCTGAACTGCTGCTGGGATGAATCAATTCTTCTCAGATGGAAAGTCAGTTCTACATTCAGAAGCTGAGAAAGATACTTGAAAATCATATTCCATGTCCCTTCCTTGAAACTTGCCTTCCTGGTACGTGTAGAACTCAAATGCATCCATGGGCTCTCATGAATTTTCCTTGCCCTCTCTTCCTTCTGCTCACTCCCTCCAGGCTGCATATTTGTTGAAACACTTCCAGCCTGACCTCACCACACTCCAATGGCTTCCCTAAGAGCACTGGAGCTTCACAAGCAATAACTGTCCCTTATCACACGCACATCCTGCCCCAGTGTTGTAGAGTCCATTGGTCATGGATGTGACGCTCATAGACATGCTGAACAAGAAGTCTCCGTAAACTCCAGAAACCTGGTGACAGGGAGTAGGACCTAAATATGCATAGACAATTGTTCTCCATTGTTCCTGCATTGGAAATATCATACCTGCCTGGAAGCTTCGTATCATGTATTCTTGAAAGAGTGAATGAAGAAACTCAAGAAACAGATAAATATGTAAACTACCAATAAGAAGAACAAGAGGGAGAAACCATGTAGTTAAGTGACAACATATCCAACGTTATTAGAAGTAAAGCAGTTAATCCATTCTCACATTGTTTTGATACGTCCCACTTCATTTTTTTCCTCTGCCCATTCCAATTAACTGAAGCAATTCGATGGAACTGTCAAGTACTGCGTGTGGTGGGTGGCCTTTAAAATAGCCCTCTATGATTCTTGCCTCCTCACACTCATCCCTTTTTTAATCCTGTTTCTTTGAGCGTAGGCTGAACTAGTGACTCACTTGTGACAAATTAAAAGTGCCAAATTTGATAAGATGTCATGTCCATCATTTTGTTACAAAATGACTATGATTTCCCTTTTGGGTACCATCTTTCCCTTTCATTCTGAGAAGCCAACTGTCATGAGCTCTTCTTTGAATAGGTTTACATAGCAATGAACTAAATGATGTATCTGTAGCCAGTGATTTTCTGAGGGCTACTACTAGCCATGTGCCTGATCCTGGAAGAAGATTTTTCCCTATAAAGAAGTGAAATACAATAGCCAAAAAATGGAAAAAACTTAGATGTCCCACTACAGATGTATTGATGAATGCATACAAAAATATCAGATACACACACACACACACACACACACACACACACACACACACACATTGGAATTCGACATAGGCAACAAAAAGATAAAATAATGCCATTCACTGGGAAATGGATGAAACTAGAGCAAATCAAATCATGTTGAACGAGGTAAGTCAAGACCAAAGGAACAAAAGGTGAATGGTCTCCTTGATATGTAGATGTGAGATCCAAACAGTACAAGAGCAATGACTCAATATTTAGGAACCCAAGGTCATTGACCCGGTCTTGGAGATAAAAGTATAACTACTATATATAAAAATCTATGATAGGATATATATTCTCTAGAGAAAATGTTATATAAGTCAATATGTATCCATAACAAACAAACTCTCAGCTTAATTTTAATTATGTTCTAAAATTTATGTGTCAGTGATAGCATATAGAGATTCCCTTCTTGAATACTTGTTTGTTAAACATGACATTTGAAATATGATGTAAAAAAGTCAATAATAAAATCTTTTAAAATAAAAAAATGAATTGAAATAATTACAGTTCTTACTGGTACCTTCATGGCAGAATTGTGTCGGACCCAATAAGCCAGAGGTATCCAGTAAGCCATACACAGCTTCTAGAACTATGCAAATGAAAAAACCGTGTTTGCTATTGTAAGCCGTTGAGTTTTGGAGCAATTTATTACAGAGTAATAGGTTATTAATAAGTTGGAGAACAGAACAGAAATTAAACCAATACTATATTACAAAAACAAGGATTGGGATGTAGCTCAGTGGTCAAGCACTTGCCTACCACGTGCAACATCCTGGGCTCAATAACCAGTATCAAAAAAGAAAAGTAGGGCGGGAAAATGGCGGCGGTTCAGTTGGAGTCTTTCTGAGCTCTCGCCAAGATACCAGTTTTGGCAGCTTAGGGGACAGTACATACCTCAAATCAAGCCTAATTAAGCTTTAGCGACACACACATCTCAGTCACAGAGGAAAAAGGCAGAAATCTGGCACAAAGAAGACAGCGGGGACCGGTTCCAGCCGCTCGGAGTGGCCTCTGAGACAAAGCAGCTCTTCTGAATCTGAGCAGCAGTGCTTATTGGTGCCTTCACCAACCAGCTGCAGACAGAGCCAAACAGAGCTGGCGGGAGCCCCGAGCCGACACCCGGCTGTGCACGGACCTGCCAGCTTCATGGAACCAGAGAATCCAGCAATTTGTGAATACCACCGAGGAGAAGTTTCCACTTCTACTCTCAGATCGACATTGGGAGGGAGCGCCTCCCCCACAAGCTGAGCACAGCTCCATCTTAACTACTGGCAACGACCCAGGCCAAAGCAATAGGAACATGAGAGGTGGTGCTGGCGACGCCATCTTTCTTACTGGCAAAGGATTTCCCAGAGATCCCTTAGCCAGAAATCTAGCCCCAAAGCTGCTGAAGTCCATCCCCTGCGCCAGCCACAGGCCTGGTAAACAAAACCTGCCCGCCGATCTTTCAGCTTCTTTTCCCCAAACAAACAATCGGATCCGAAAAACCTCAGAGCCAAATCACAAGAGAAAAAGACTTTCTGAACTGTCTAGATCCCGAATTTAGTGGAGACAGAAGTTTCCTATTCTGCCCTGACCCCGCCTCCCCTCAAAAAAATATCCTGAAGAAGACCCTTTTCTTGATAATTCTTTTTTTGTTATTGTTCTTTTTCTTTGAGTTATTTTTCTTCTTTTTTTTTCTTCCACCCCTTCTTTCATTTGCATTTATAGGTGTTCTTATTTTATCTTTAAAATCCTACCTACACTTTTTTTTTCTCTTTTCTCTCCTGCATCCCTCTGTCACTGTGGTCGTTCCTGGGAACATAGTGACAGCTCTGGGTGCAGTCAGAATAAAAGTGATATCTATATTGATACAGTCACCTGCTTTTTAATCTCCTGGTGTCAACCCTAGTATTTCTTAAGTAAGAGCTCACAATAGTGAGGAAACTCGCCCCACCATTTTCTTTCTCTTTTCTTTTTTTTTTGATTTTTTTTGTTTTTGTTCTTTTTTTGTTTTTTTGTGCTTCTTGTTGTCTTACTTTCCTTTTTTTCTTTCTTTCTTTTTAAAATTTACCATCAATGAAATCTCCTATATCTACCTCCCTATTTTTATGATATATTCTTTTATTACCCTTCTTACATTCATCAGTTTTATCTAATACTCTCCAAACTTTGTACTCAAATACGCTACCTGCTAATCAACTTAGGTCAGATATCCTTAAGTTATACCTTTTCTTCATTACTATAATAATCTTCTACTCCTTCATTATTCCTCTTGTACCTGCCCTGATCTCTCTCATACTATTTTTCTATCTCTGGTCCTCTGTTCATCCTTCAGCTCTTATAATGCATGAATCTACACTTGATGGCTGTTGAGCAATACTGTATATCTACATGTTCAATGATGCTCTAGGTCCAGAGGGCCTTAAATACAATAGAGAATGGATTGAGAGGCTTATTGTTTTGATCATATATCGGTGACCAGTGGTTGTATTAGACTGGTCTGTAAGTGTACAAAGAGAAAGAGTGATAATACCAATCAAAAATTGTGAACATCTAGTATCTGCCAGCTAAAGAGGTCGAGATGGGTTATATCTGAAAAACTATAATCGTGTTTAGCATTAATCATGCTACCATTTTCAAATGGGCAGAACAAGAAATTAAAGAAAAATGTCAAATAAAGGAATAACATCTCCCACCTAATATAAACAGAAAATGGAACAGTCACTGGAAAACCTAGAGGAGAGTCTTCCAAGTGCTTTACAAATGCAAATGATAAACATCATTAATGAAAAATGTGAAAATATAAAGTAAGAGATAAGGGAGGAAGCCATAGTTGAACAAGAGGAAACCATAAACAAGGTGATAATTGAAAAAGTGGAAACCATAAAGGATGCCATAATAAAGGCTTTTCAAAGAAAAATGGAGGAATTCACAGAAACCACAAACAAAAAGTTGACTGAACTCCAGCAAATGTCCAAAGAGTATAAAGCTACTAAACTAACCACTCAAAAGGAAATGAAGGAGCTAAAGAAATCCTTACATGATCAAAAGAAGAGATGCAAGGCATCAAAGATGAGCAATTAGGAGCAAGGGAGATGAAGAATAAAGTAGATAGCTTTGATAGCAGGTTAAACAATGCAGAAGAGAGAATTTCTGGGGCTGAAAATAATTTAGATGTTATAGAGAAAGAACAGAAAATGAGTCAATCCAAATCTAGGAAATATGAGAGAGCGCTTCAGGAGGTCCAAGATACAATTAGGAAGCCTAATTTAAGGCTAATTGGTATTGAGGAGGGTCTGGAGAAAGAGGTCAATGGTATTGGAAATTACTTCAGGGAATCATCTCAGAGAATTTCCCAAATATCCAGAGGGGCAGGCCCATCCACATACAGTAAGCTTTTAGAACCCCAAACAGACCTGATCAGAAAAGAACATCCCACCGTCACATCATAATCCAAACTGGATTAATAGAAACCAAAGAAAGGATCCTAAAGGCAGAAGGGATCAATAACCTATAAAGACAAACCAATCAGAATAACCCCTGATTTCTCAGCAGAGACTATGCAAGCAAGAAGTGTCTGGAATCATATATGTCATGCCCTGAAGTCAAATAACTACCAACCAAGAATACTGTACCCAGCTAAGCTCTCATTCATAACTGAGGGAACAATAAAAACATTCCATTCCAGGGAAAAGCTTCAACAATATGTAGCAACACAACCAACACTACAGAGAATTCTCAAAGATGCTCTATACATAGAAAACCAAAATAAATGCAATATAGGGAAAGAAATGGCACCTAAACAGCATACCATCTAAGGACCACAAGAACTGTCAAGACACAGGCCCTAATAAAAGCTTTTAAAAATGGTAGGAACTAATAAATATCTCTCAATCCTAACTCTCAATATCAATGGACTTAACTCTCCAATTAAACGGCATAGGCTGTCTAGTTGGATCAAAAAGCAAGATCCAACATTCTGCTGTCTTCAAGAGACACATCTTACCCAAAAAACAATCATCTTTTGAAAGTGAGAGGATGGAATAAACTCTATCCAGCTAATGGCCCCCATAAAAAGGCTGGAGTTGCCATCCTCATATCATATAAAATAGTCTGCAAACTAAAATTAGTAAGAAAAGATAAAGAAGGTTGCTACATACTACTGAAGGGATCTTTCCTCCAGGAAGACATAACCATCCTAAATATCTACACATCCAATCCCGAAGCTCCAAACTTCATCAAGCAAACTTTGATTTCACTGAAACCATACATAGATCGAAACACAGTGATTGTTGGTGACTTTAACACACCACTCTCACGTATGGACAGATCAACATGGCAAAAACTCAACAGAGAAATCTTAGAACTGAACAACTAAATAGACCAACTAGATCTAACAGACATCTGCAGAATATTTCACCCAGCAACAACACAATATACGTTTTTTTCAACAGCACATGGAACATTTTCCAAAATAGACCACATCTTATGCCATAAAACAAAGCTGGACAGATTCAGAAACACTGATTTTATTCCCTGCACGCTCTCAGACCACAAAGGCATCAAATTGGAACTGAACACACATCTCCACCAACAAAAACCCTGTAACTCATGGATATTAAACAACACATTGTTGAATCACAACTGGGTCATTGAAGAGATCAGAACAGAAATCCAACAGTTTATGAAATTTAACAAAAAGGAGCACACAAAATACCAGCTCCTTTTGGACATGGCAAAGGCAGTAATCAGAGGAAAATTTATAGCTCTGAGTGCCTACCACCACAAGTTGGAAAACTCGTAAACCAACAAGTTAATATGTCACCTTAAGCTCTTTTGCTAGAACTTGAAAATAAAAATGTAATATTCTTTAATGATTGTATTATTTCTTCTCTATAACTACAAATTTACAATGCTTTGGCCAATCACTGCAACAGAAAGTATTTGCAGACTTAGTGATTCTTTGGATATCTCAGAATACTTGACACATCATAGTAAAATTCCAACCATTACACAATTTCGTCTAATTTATTTAGTGCAATGGACAAAACTGTAAGTGAAACTGGTTCCAGTACCTGGAAGTAAACAAAGGCATTCCTGCAGCTCATATCTGTGATTAAATAGGGTTGCCCTTTCTTGAACTGGGGAAGGGAGGTTTCAGAAATTAGTTTTTACATATCTAATGGTTACCAGTCTGGTGTCTTCTAATTTCCTTGAGGTTTTTTTTCTTTAATATTATACAATGACATCTATAATTCCAATATTCTGTATTGATAAGTGATTTGGGGGTTTTACTCTGGTAGTTAGAATATATACCTTTCTGATAGCGGAAAGAATTGGTGTTTGATGACACGTAGCCTAGGAATGTCAGTACTACCACGCTAAAGGCTCAACTAAACCCTCAATGAAAGACCCAAATTCTCTGTACAGGTTCTCCTCTACCAGAATGCATATGGAAACTAGCAGTAACGAGGGGAATAGTGATTCTACAATACTCTTTGTAAGAATGCACAATCTTTCAAACTAAATGACTTAAATCCCCCAGGAGTGTTTAAGCCTAGAGTGGTTCGGAACAGTGAGGAATATACTGAAGCTCTTCCCATCCTCATGCTTCCACACCCCACACTCCAACACCCCTGAAGGTGCTCACGGCAATATCTTTATCCTATGGTGAAAGGACATGAAAATGGGCGATAGTGAGGCATTTAAAACAATAAAGGATCTAAGGGTAAAATTCAGTTGCAAAGTACAAGTTGCATGTACAAGACCCTGGGATCAGTTTTCAGCGTGCACACATGTATGCATACCCACAAACACACACACTCACACACACAGACACACACACACACACACACACACACACACACACACACACACACATCACCTTTTCCACCATAGGTATCTTGAAACTCACATTGTGCTTTCCTTAACAACCTCCTCCTTGTCTCATTTAAACATTGGAACAACTCTTTCTCATACTTACATCCCAAAGGTAAGTTTTTAGACACCTCACCTTAAACAAATGATCTTTGAGATGTTCCCAAGTGCTCAGTTCTACTTGCCAACTTTTACCTTTTAAGAGAAGATCCTACTTAAGTAAAAGGAAAATTCATGGAAGCTGCTTTCTTGGTACCCAGTGTAACTTTTTTTCTGGTCCTGGTGCTAGAATTCTGAGTCTTGGAGCTGTCTCTGAGCTTTATTCTGCTCAAGTCTAGCACTCTTCCACTGGTATCACAGGTCCAATTAATGCTTTTTCTGTGATTAACTGGAAATAAGAGTCTCAGGGACATTCCTGTCAAGATTAGCTTTAAATCGTCATCCTCAGATCTCAGTCTACCAACTAGTTGGGATTATAGGCATTAGCCACTGTCAACGGGCTTCCACTATAACTTTCTGTGCCCCTCTGATTTGCCTTTCTTCCCCCAAATCTATCATGTTTCTATTTTGGTCCTACGGTTGCCTATGTTACCACCACCCACAAATAACTTGAGGATTAATCTTGGAGAATGTACATAACAGTGTTAGCACTGTTGAGCCAAGTATGATAGAGAGGTTTGAGCTAAATTGTATTGATAGTGACAAAATGATTTTGACTGAGGTTCCATTAAGACTTGCAGTGCAGAACTTAGGCTCAATGGTTTCCCTCATTCATCATAATCAGTAGAAACCTTGGGCTCTACTAGTAGAGATCTGCAATAGAGCAAAATCTTGATACATAAGGCCATATAGTATGAAGCTAATTGAAAGGACCTCCAGGATATCGAAACAAAAGCCATATAACGAATGATTGGTGTCCTTAATGTACTATGTTGTCTCTCATCTCCTTTGCTGTCCCTTGGTTATCTCATATTGTTATAGTATCTCACTTTGTTATCAGATATACTGAATTTATTTGTATTTGGTTATTTGAAATTTGATAGGGAAGGGGGAAAAACCAAGATGGGTGGAGGGTGTGGGGGGAGAGGGAAATGGGTACCAAGACATGTGAAAGGGTATGAATGTATGTGAATTAATGCACCTTCTATCTGGCAAATATCCTGTATCCCTTTTACTAATTACAATAAAAAATGCAAAAAAAGACTTGCAGTGCAGTTACAGGCTCTGTGGGCCTTGCATCTGTTACACTTGCTCTGCTTCTTTGCAATGAGTTGGAGAAGGCTTGATCTGGAATGAACGTAGAGCCTTCCCACGGGCTGTCAAGGTTCTCAGTGGAAGCCACTCCATGGCTGCCTTCCTTAGGATCCCGGGATTAAGGCCCAACACCATATTTCTTTCCTCTACTTGTAGACAACATTCTTCCTCATCTACAAATTCCACCTCTCACCAGCTTCCAGCTTCCAGTTGGCATACGCTCAAAAGTATCATTTGTTTCCTTCCTATATTGCTGACAAGTTAACTAGGTACTCCATGTTAGTTTATCTGCCTTTTAAAAATAACACCTGGTATTTCTTCTTATAGCTATGATACGAATGGAATTGGGAACCTCGGTTTTGTTGTGGATCTAAATTAGAGTCAACTTGCTTATGTACTGTTAGCGAAGCATGGCCAATTAGTGAACAGTGAAGATCTTTATTATAACAACGGACTCTCAGAATAACTCCCAAGTCATTCAAAAATATTCTAAGGATAGGAATTTGGAAGCTAATTTGATTGTGACACGTGGACCACATGGATCTATTGGAAAGTCTCAAGAAAAAGGTTGAAGAATAGTGAATTTTCAGTCAAAAGAATAACTCTCAAATCCAGTCTCTGCTGCTTTGTAACTGAATCACCTTCAATGAAGTTTGTGCATTAATAGATGAGTTATCCCATGCCTTCCTGCATCTGTTTACTTCGGGTCCCACTCCTTCCATTAACAACAAGATTATTGCCTGTAATCCTAGGACCCCGGATACAGAGACAAGAGGATCCCAGGTTCAAGGCCAAGGCCTTCTATCAAAATGAAAACAAAATGCAAACAAACAAAAACCCACCAAAAACAAAGATTCCCATTCCTTCCAACTGAAATAAAGAGAATAGTGCAGAAGGACTGATGTGCCAGGAACAAGTGTGAACCTTCAGAGAACTTCCAGCCCTCCATCACTCAATCTCAGTCTCACTTACAACCTTCATGTGACTGAGCCAGGGCTAGCCTGATGGTAATGCATAGCCAGTCACTTCTGTGTATCCAGCTACTAAGAACAGCAAACTCCAGGCCTCTGAGTGAGGCTGCCCTAGACTGATCAGCTCTGAGAAACACAACAACACACTCCAGACCCACAAGCAGGGCCATTGATAATTAGTTCATCCTAATTTCAGATCAAAATTACCCAGACAATACAAAGACCAACAAATTAAATTGTTGTTGCTTTGTCAAGCCACTATGTTATTTTTCTTTTTCTTTCTTTATTTATTAACTTTGATTTTTACATCATATTTCAAATGTCATGTTTAACAAACAAGTATTCAAGAAGGGAATCTCTATATACAATCACTGGCGTTTAGATTTTAGAACATAATTAAAATTAAACTGAGAGTTTCTATGTCGTAGATACATAATAATCTATGTAATAAAACATTATATCTAGGGCAGGAGTTTTGCCTACTGTTAGAGTGCTTGCCTTGCATGCACGAGACCTGAGTTCAATTCCTCTGTACCACAAACATAGAACAAAGCAGGAACTGGTGATGTGACTCAATCGCTAGAGCTCTAGCCTTGAGAAAGCTCAAGGGCAGTGCTCAGGCCCTGAGTTCAAGACACACGATTGGCAAAAAAACCCAAAACCCAAAAAAACAAAAACAAAAATGAAATAAAACATTATGTCTATAGAGCATATAGCCCATCATAGATTTTGATGTCTATGTAGTTATGTTTATATGTCCAATACAATGTCCATAACATTGGGTACTCAAACATTGAGTCATTGCTCTTGTACTGTGTGGATCCAATATCCACATGTTAAGGATACTATGTGCCTTTTGTTCCTTTGGTCTTGACTTACCTCACTCAACATAATTTGCTCTAGCTTCATTCACTTCCCAGCGAATGCCATTAAGTCGCTATGTTTTAGAATAGGTAGCTACTCAGAAAAATCTTGGTATATACAGAGAGATAGATAGACAGACAGACAGATAAATGACTTGGATTGCTATAAAATCCATTTTTTAAAGAAATGCATCGTGCATGACAGGTGGACGTTCATAGTAGATATATTTTATGGCAAAACCTTTTCTAATTTTTTTGAAGGCTATGTGTGTTGGGACAAATAAAGAGATTCAAATGAAATAAGCAAAACAGGAGATGCATAGCAGAGCTGAAGTCAGACCTAGGTCCAGACCTAAAGCAAAACCAGCACTTGTCCCCTGTCCTATCTCTGTCCTGCCTCCTTATCTATTGCAGGCACATTGCTCAGCTCTCCTCCCACTGTCAGAACACACAGACCGAAGAAGTTTTTGGCCCAACTACAGTCAAGTCCCACACAATGGCTCCACCGGGCCCAGCTTGGGCCCAGTTTGTCCTGAGTGAACCAATCAGAATGACCACATAGATGGGGCTCTGGCTCCATTAAATCACATGTGGCTCCTTGGCTACACTAATCCATGGAAAATGTGCTATGTGGCCACAAATAACACCATCAGAAGTCGAGAATAAAGAATCCTTCTCTGGCTACCTTCTAATTCACTGTAAGTACTGCTACTCCATATCACTTAAGAGCCCAGTAAGGCTGAAAACAAACTTCTCGGAGAAACAGCTACTTCATACTATCCAACTGTTCCTCATTAATCACTGTTACATGGAGCAAGTTTTGGGACCCTAAGAAAAATGGAGTTCATAGACACATATTTTTGAAAAGGCATTTTATTATATTTGACTTCCCAACACATTGTGTTCCAATGGGGCATTGGGTGTTGGATACTCAGATTTCTGAGGCTTTGGTTGCCATGGTGAATTTGAAGATGATCTCTGGTGAGAACTAAACCATAAGCCTAGAGAGAGTGAAGGAAACTTTGTGATTATTTAAATGAAAAGTAGATTAAAATAACAAGTCTATCTCTGGTTATGGGCATTGGGGTGTTACAGTTTTGCTACTGTTGCTCTAGTTTAACATGACAGGTGCTCTGCGTATGAATGGGTAGTTTGTGTACAGTGTTAAACTGAAAACCTTTTATTTGAAAAAAGATTGAATGTTTTACCGAATTTAAAACTAATATACACCCAAACAAGTAAAGATGTATAGCAAACCATTTCTGTTATAGTACTTGAGCTTTTAGGAAGTTTAGCAAAGCAGCAAGAAGATTAAATGTCTGCTGCCCACGCCTTCTGTCTGCTTTATGCCATTCTAATCACGCTCTCATTTAAGGTGAACTACAATGCACACCTTTTGGTATCATTTAAAACAGCACAATGAGTTAAAGACATGATTTGGTCTTGTCGACTCTTTCTGGGGCATGCAGAGACACACAGGAATGAATTTACAGAAAATAATGTAACCTTAGACAGCAGCTGCATTAGGAAGCAACTTAAAATTCCACAAACAAACTGGGACTACTTTTTGATGCACATGACATAATGCAGAATTGTTTTGTGAATTCCAAAATGTCTGAGAGTTCTATAACATTTGATTACATTAAACTGGCTATTCCTTTTACTTTCTGTAACTTCATTTGCCTGTGATTTTCGTCCAGAAACTATAAACACCACATGTTGACTGAATCAGCAGAATTTATATGCGGGAGTCAGAAAATACATGTGCTCAAAGTGCTGCACCTCACTAAGCTTTTCTATAGAAAGTTTAGCAAAGAGGAAAACTACTGGAGAAACGAGCAAACCTTAATGCTAGGCTTAGTGCAATACACAGAACAAAGGCTAATGGAACATGGAAGGTTGGTTAGTTTTCTCCACTCTGGAAATTGTTTGAGTGTAAATAAAATTTACAAATATGAATTCTATGTGCATATTTAACTTGGCTAAGCCATAAAATGGAATCACAGAACTACAAAGCTAAAAGGAACCAGGAGGTCTTCTATAGCAGAAAATGTTTAAGACTCAAATGGAGTGTGTAAAGGCCTGAGAACACTGCAGATGGGTAATGCAATCATGCTTAGAATCTTTCCACGGTTATGGGCATTCCCGCATATTCCAATGGACAGGTTACTGAATGGTTCATTTGGTCCATACAGCATGTGAGCAGAAAGTATATTTATTCTATTCTCTGACACTTCAGCTCAGATTCCTGGATTCCTTGCCTATCACTGGATAAAATTATGAGAAATTGTCACGGCTCTTTCTGTACCTTTAAATTCTAAGAATAGAAGGCATACTAGCACAATGATGTTCATTGCAACCTTATTCACCATAGCTAACATATGGAATCAACGCAGATGCCTCTCAGTACATGATTGGATCAAGAAGTTGTGGTATTTATACACAATGGAATTCTATGTTGCCATCAAAAAAATGACTTCACCCTATTCATAACAAAATGGAAAGACTTGGAAAAGATAATATTAAGTGAAGTAATCCAGACCCAAAGGAACATAGGCTCCATGGTTTCCCTCATTTGTAATAATTAGTACACACCTAGGATTCTCCTAGCAGAGGATTGCAGTAGCTCAAAACCTAGATACAGAAGGTCTTATAGGATGAGACTATGTGAAAGGATCTCTAGGATGTGGAAACAAGAGCTTTATCTCGTGTGATTGTTGTTCTTAATGTACTGTGTTTTTTCTCTTCTCTTTTGTTGCCCTTTGGTTAATCTCAGATTGTTACAGTATCTTTCCTTGTTACCTAGTATATTGTATATATGTTTATTTATTTATTTGAAATAGGAAAGGGAAGGGGGGAAACAAGATGATTGGAAGGAGAGGATGGGAGTGCAATGGAGACCAAAACACGAGAAGGGGTATCAGTGTGTGAGAAGTAAGGCACTACTACCTGACGATTGTGATTATAACTCCTTTACACATTATCCCAATAAAAAAAGAAAAACAAAACAAAAAATAGAAAGTGTGTGGGGTAGCACAGAAATGGATGAAGAGAGAGTGGACAAAGGCAGCAGTGGTACTCATTAGACTAGATTGAAATTGAACTGTGCAGTGGGTTGGTGGGAACAGGAGTGAAACACTGGGAGAGAACAAAGGAAGGGGTGACATTTTCCAAAAAGAACTGTACCCTTTACCTGTTGTAACTATACCCCTCTGTACATCATCTTTATAATAACATTTTTCTGCCAGTCTTGGGGCTTGAACTCAGGGCCTAAGCACAGTCCTTGAGCTTTCTCAAGGCTAGTGCTCTGCCACTTGAGCCACAATGCCACATCTGGCTTTTTCTGTTTATGTGGTACCAAGTAGTCGAACCCAGGAATTTATGCATGCTAGGCAAGCACTCTACCAGTAGACCACGCTCCTGGCCCTGTCATAACAATTTCTGAAAGTTGTAAGAATATTCTTACTTCAGTCAGGTAGTGGTGGGGCATACCTGTAATCCTAGATACTGATTCATCTGAACTTAGAGAATTACAATTCAAACCCAGCCCGCACAGAAAAGTCTGTGAGACTTTTACCTCAATTAAACACTATAAGTTAATCAAAGTGGAATCTAGCTCAGTTAGTTCTAGCTCAATTTATTTCAACTAAATTAATCTAAAAGTGGAGGTATGGCTTAAATGGTAGAGCACCATACTTCAGTAAAAAAGCCAAATGAGAGCAGGAGTCCCTGAGCTCAAGCCTCAATAAATAACACACTCTCTCTCTCTCTCTCTCTCTCTCTCTCTCTCTCTCTCTCTCTCTCTCTCTCTCTCTCTCGCTCTCTCTCTCTCTCTCTCTCTCTCTCTCTCTCTCTCTCTCTCTCTCTCTCACACACACACACACACACACACACACACACACACACACACACCTGACTGGTTTCTTTCAGGTAGTAGTGTGAGCTCACTTTCTCCTACCATTCTCACTCTAGTCCCTCTCATGGTCACCTAGTGATCAGCACAGTTGGGTTCTGAACAATGTGCAGGAGGATCTCTTAAATCTCTTCACTTGGGCCTACTGTTTATTGTCCCTGCCACACACCACCTCTCCCCACCCCCGCCGCCCCACTCCATTATTGGCAAACCTGTTGCATACAAAGTCTCCTTTAAAATGATCTCACTTCTTTGCAAGCCTAGTGGTACATGCCTGCAATCCCAGTACTAAGAAAGTTGAGGCAGGCTGATCACAAGTTCAATGCCACCCTGAGGTGCATTGGGAGATCCAATCACAATTTCTTTTTACTCTCACTTCTGATGTAGGGAAATATGTTCTTTTGCCACAGGTGAGATGCCCATGTCCCCAACAAAGTCCTTTCTGTGAGAGTCTGCTGTCAACCACACAGCTTTTCTCACTACCTTTCTCCTCTGCAAGGATTAAACTTAACAGGAAGAAACAAAATAACCTCTGCTTTATCTCTATGGTGATAATTCTAAAATTTCAGCGTAAAACCCCAATTTCTTTCACAGTTATGAGCCTTGCATGTCTTGCTTCTGTCTGTCTCATACATTTCCAGGTCATTCCGTGCTCTGTGTACCATCACCACAGCATGATGAACCCTGATTATTCTCCTTTTATATTTTTCCTTTTTTCCCATTACCAGAACCTTACACCCTTGCTCTACTTTCTTAAATTGATGTCCTGTGCTCTACCACTTGAGCAATTCCTCTAGGAGGGCTATTTTCCAAGCTAATTAGAGATCAAATCTTGCAGATTTTTCTGCCAAAGGTTTGTTTTGAATTGTGATACTCAAATCTCAGCTTCCAAATGTCTAGGATTCAAGGGGTGAGCCACTTGCACCTGGTTTTGAATCCAGAAGTTTCATGACCACCTAAACACAGCTTTACTCCAAGTTCATCTCCAGACTTTCCATTGCTAGCCTTGTCACCTACTGCCTGAGCATTTGAAACATGTTTGTGTGAACTAAATGTGCTCAGAGTATATTTTGCATAAAATATATAAGAGTTATCAGGAATTTCAACGTAAACACAGCCCAGCACTGGTGGCTCAAGACTGTAATCCTAGCTATTCAGGAGCCTGAGATCTGAGGATTGTGATTCAAAGTCAGCCTGGGAAGGAAAGTATGTGAGACTCCAGAAAACTGGAAGTGGCTCTGTGGCTTAAAAATGTAGGGTGGTAGGTAGCCTTGAGCTCTTCAACTCAAGGACAGTGCCTAGGCCCAGATTTCAAGCCACAGGACTGACAGGGAAAAAAATGATGTTACAGATAGACTTATATTGATTGCATTTTAAAAAAAGTAATAATATGTAGCTATGTCTGGGAGTGTGACCTAGTGGTAGAGTTCTTGCCTAGCATGCACCAAGTCCTGGGTTCGATTCCTTAGTAACACATACATAGAAAAAAAGCCAGAAGTGGTGCCGAGGCTCAAGTAGAGTGCTAGCCTTGAGAAAGCTCAAGGACAATATTCAGGCCCTTGGTACATGCCCCAGGACTGACAATAAGGAAAAGGAGGAGGAGAATAAAATAAAGAAGAAGAACAGAAAGAAGAAGAAGGAGAGGAAGGAGAAGAAGAAGAAGAAGAAGAAGAAGAAGAAGAAGAAGAAGAAGAAGAAGAAGAAGAAGAAGAAGAAGAAGAAGAGGAGGAGGAGGAGGAGGAGGAGGAGGAGGAGGAGGAGGAGGAGGAGGACGAAGAACAAGAAGAAGAACAAGAAGAAGAACAAGAAGAACAAGAGGAGGAGGAGGGGGAAGAGGAGAATAAAAAGAATAAGAAGAAGAGAAGTAAGAGGAAGAAGAAGGAGAAGAAGAAGAAGAAGAAGAAGAAGAAGAAGAAGAAGAACAACAACAACAACAACAACAACAACAACAACAACAACAACAACAAGGACAAGAAGAAAAACTAGTGTATTATTTACAAACCAAAACACCACAACCTCTCTGTATGGTTATGATGTGGCTAATTTGCATGTATAAATATAATCTAGCTCCTTGTTCTCTTCCTGGGCCTGGAGTGCAGCCGGAAACACCTTTTTTGTTTATAATGGTATTAGTGTTAAGACACAGGGCCTCCAACTGCTGAGCTTCAGGCCCCGCTCTTGTGTGGGCACGCGCGCATGCTCTCTGCCTAGCCTCTCTCCTCTATCTCTGTCACTCAAGGCTAGCTCACTAACACGGGGACCTTAGCGCAACTTTCGCCTTTCTCTTTCTGTTGGTTAATTGGAGAGAAGCGTCTCCCAGGCTGGCTTCGAACCCTGATCCTCAAGTTCCAGCCTCCTGAGTAGCCAGGATTACCCAGGTGTGGCCCCGGAGTCGGGCCAGCTCTCGGATTTTCGTTCCCTATTTTTGTTTTGTGTGTCCTTATGATTAACCATGATCATAAATGTTTTCATGAATGACCATACTATTCCTCGACTGGAGACAGTTGGCGGTGTGGTGGGTCTTCGAGTATGAAGCCTCTGGAATGCACCTGCTGCTCAAAACCCGAGAAAACTTTTTTCTGTCACCAGAACCAGTTCAAACCAGAAACGGGCTTGGGGCTTCCAGAGGACTTGCCGACCCTCGGCTTGACCTACGCCTGTGGCCTCTGGCCGCACCTCAGCAGGCAACAGACCGGCATGGTGAGATCCACTGGCACATGCCTTCCCCCCAGCCCTGCAGCGATGGGTCCTTCCGGCCGTAGAAAAGCATTCTGGGAAGGGAGCGTGCCTTTCCTCCTTTCAGTGGCAGGGATGTTGCTGTGCCCGTCTGGACCAGTATGTTCCCTCAGGCCTTCCACACCTGGGCGCTGGCCGGATAGCGCCCCTGACCGATGACTGGCTTTGCGAAATGGGGCGATTTTTCAATATTGTGGTTCATCATTAGTATATCTGCCCCAAAGTTAGCAAATAAAATGGTGTACGAGAGAACTAACACAAAATAGGGGCTTTCCAGATTGCTTAGATTCGTTCTCTTTGGCTAAATGTAAAGATGTGCTGGTATTCAGAGCTGAGTACAGTAATAGTGTTAACTTTTTTTGGTAAAGAAGCATGCACTGTCTAGTAAAGATCTGGCACACGTTTTAAAAAGTTGTTGCTTTTTCCTTTTAGGGCGTCCATGGTGAGGATTTTAGGTGTTGGATCTTCAAAACTTGCACAGAACACATAAATGCCTATCCAACATCCTCGACTATACGTTTAAGACAGTTTATGGATAAATGTTTTAATGTTTGACACCTGGGTTTTAAGTCTTTTATTCACCATAAAACAGTCTTCTGTTACTGAAAACTCTAAGGGAAGGTTCAATCTTTACTACCAGTAACTTCAAATCTTTCTGAAGTCTCATCAGCATGTCTGACAGCCTTGGGATCGCTTCTAGCAAAGTTTTCTTGCAAATAATTACACTAGCTACCTCATGGTTAAACTTCTGTGTGGGCTTTACTACATTCACTGGAGTGGTTGTATGTGCATTTGGTATTTTTCTGTGCACCATTTCAAGTGTTTGAACTCACAGTTTATACACTGTTCCTAAGGTTTTAGTGCCCAAGACTACTGCTCAGCCACTTATGCCACAGCTTAATTTCCAGCTGTTTTTAGGTAATTGGAGATTGTAGATCCTCAAGGGCTTTTTGCCCTGGCTGGCATCGAACCACAACCATCAAAACCTAGGCTCCTGAGCAGCTAGAATTCAGTGCAAAGCACTGTACTAAGAACTGGAAACAATACCTAAAACATAGCTCCTCTGTGAGGATATATACCGGATGAAGAAATGTGTCCAACTTTTCTTTGTGACATGAATTCCGTCATGTGATTTTAGTCTGAAGCATGAGCTAGTCAAGATGGGCCTCAAACAACCGTTTGGGATAGTGGGGGCAAGAAAAATTAAACCGTTCTATGGCTTATGCTGTTTTTCCCTTTTGTAAAATAGCTGGCTATTACCTTGGGCTGTGGGTTGGTAAGGCTGAAGAGATGGGTAGAAAAGGCTAGACCACTTAGGGTTTGGGCTTTGTTATAACAGGAAATTAAGACAGGTAGCAAACAGACCAGGACAGGTAGGATTTAGTCTGGCTTCGACCAGTTAAACAAGGATGTTTAACTTGCCACAAGCTTACTGGCCCCAAATGTAGCTGTGGGGAAGCAATTTTCTTGTGATTGAAGCAGCTCCAGAACTGGAGAAATGAACCATAAGGCCTCAGGTATAAATCTGATCTGGGGTAGCGGTCCTAGGTAGGTCTGAGGTTGCAAAGTGGCCAAAAGTGAAATGAAAAGTAGAGGGAATTGTTTACTGTAGCCCAAATGACTGAAAGGAAGAGTGTAACTACACACTAGAGCAGAGGCAGTAGTCTGAGAGAAAACCCTGGAGCCAGGAAGGATGCCCCATTTTCCCTGGTCATGTGAAGAGCCCGGTAAGCGTGGTAGCCAGACAGTGGAAGGACAACAATTGGCATGTAACTTCCCTCCCCCAACTCAGAGAACAAGGACATTTGAAAGGAACACTGAACATGTGAAAGGTATTCAATGTATGTGAATTGATGCACATTCTATCTGGCAAATATCATGTAACCCTTCTATTAATTACAATGAAAAATACATAAAAAGTAACACTGAAAAACAGATTTTACATAATTTGTAAATAACCAGTTGGGCTTAATGCCACAATAAAATATTAGAGTGAGCTTCATGTAAATAAAAGTCTGAGGGTGATGCCTCCCTGTGGAGCACTAGTTTTAAACTAATTGGAGATGGGAAGATGGTTTTCTGCCCACTTGGCATTCTATTGCACAGCAAAATCCAGCTGCAGGCCAGGACTCCTGGAGGCTGATAAGAAGAAGCATCTGGTCTGGTTGTGCTGGTGGGCAGATGCGTGGATGGTGTCCAGTTTCAGAAAGGAAGACATGACATGGAGCTTACAAGGCTACCCTTCAGTGCTGTTCAGCACAAGAAGTGAGGATGCTTTCTCTTTGTACTCGGGAGACAAAGGTCCAATATACTTGAATAGTGAGCTAATTTACAGTTTGACAAGTATCAGAGATACACCCTTCCCAGCCCACTCCTGGTTCTTCATTAGAATCAAGTCTCTATCTTGAGGCGGGCAGCTTGAACAGTTTTCACTGTTTTTGCTGTGTGCTTTCCAGTCAGATTGCTTGTAGATAGATGAGGTTTTTCTTCAAGCAGGCTGTCTTTGGACCCATTTCTTTTCTGAAAGAAAACGTTTTTACATTTACATGCTAGAGTCAGCAAGTAGTTTCTGTAAAAGGACAGAATGTGTACAATATTAATTATTTAGAAGCAAAACACTAGTTATTGGGGCAGTAGAGTAGATGAAGTGATGCACCAGGATGTACTGACTTCTCAGGCTGGTAGGTACCATACCCTGTGGTGCTCAGTGGATACCTGTTTCATTTAAAAACAGGCTTAGGATCACCACAGCTCACAGAAGATGCTCTAGACTTGCATACATGAACTTAGGGCCTGAGCACTGTCCTTGGACTTTCTCAAGGCTAGTGGTCTACCATTGAGCCACAGCACTGCTTCTAGCTATTTTCATGTATGCTAGGCACGCTCTACCACTAGGACCTGCTCCTGGCCTAATTTGCCATTTTTGAAATTCTTCAGTGATGCTGATAAATCACATGGTTTGCTATAGAATCTGTGTGTGTTGCTCAGATTTCCATTCCAGGCTGGGATTGTTGGAAATTCTGGTTTGCCCAAATTTGAGATCCTCTTGGAACTACCCTAGGCTGGAAAGAGCCACCCTATCCTATCCCATGAGCCTTCCAAAACCAGCCCTCAGCCAGAACAACCTCCTTAGCTCAAGACAGGATGACTGAAGCTCCAGAGCTTCCCATAAGATCCCATTAGGGGACTGAGCTACACAGTTTAGCTTGTACCTCTGCCCACATCTCTCTTCTTTCATTTCCCGACAAGTACCATAGGGTACTTCCCAATCAACTGGCACATAAATCCCATCTGTGGATCTGTTTCCTTAGAAAAAGATCTTTAATCAAGTAATTGATAAGAAAGTAGCAGGGCAATGGAAAATAGCATAACAGCTTTGTAGTTAATGTATGAACTCCCAAGTTTATAATGTATAAAACTGCACAGCTAACATGTTTTTATGAGAGAGACAGAGTAGTTTTAATTGGCTTCTCTACAGGATTCATGATGGGATGAAAACCGCACAGCGACAGGCTGGCATTAGCCAATCATAAATGTCAACTTCTGCATCTATAAGGTCATTCAACTGTCTTTAAGTTCATATCATCTTATTAATCTTCTGCCATGAGAATGATGTCAAACCCTGCAGAATGACATTCAAGGCTCTCTGATACTGAATTCATGAATGTTAAATTGGTTATGTTGAGGCAGCTAGACACTATGACCTTCTGTTGTCTTTTACCATTTCAAGGATGTACATACCTCCTTTTGAAGGGAAAAATAAATTCCCATTCTTCTGTCTGCCATTGTTAACAATAACATCTGTCCCCATTTTGACTTTGTTTCTCTGGCTTGAAAAATACTTGAAACTAGGCACCAGTGGTTCTGTATTCCTAGAAACTCAGGAGACTGAGATCTAAAGGTCATGGATGAACGCTGGCCTCGGCAGCAGAGTCTGTACAATTTTTATCTACAGTTAACCACCAAAAAGTTGGGAGTGGAGCTGTGACTTAAGTGGTAGAGTGCCAGCC